>NC_088885.1:133869813-134170785 GCF_037157495.1 Lathamus discolor | reverse complement strand
CTGTCCCTATAGACTGGATGAGCCAATGGATTAATGGCAGAATTAATGGTATAACTTGAGCCAAACTCTGTAACTACTTCACTTCTCTTTTACATAAGTCATCAGCCTGTGCAAGTCGATAGTTCAAGAAATGTACTTATAGATTATCCCTATAATGTATGTTAAACTTGATTTTGGAAGAGAAAAAGGTTATTTTCTGCTTTGGGTATAAATCCAAGTTCAGATATAAAACTCTCAATGCTTTATCTAGAGAGTTAAATGCTAATGTAGAAACCAGAATTCACTTCAAATTCTCATGAATGATTCATATTAAAAATAACACCACCAACTACAAAAAAAAAAACCCCAGTGACATTCAGTTCCATTCAGAAGTAAAACCTCCACCCTTCAAAGCTGATGGGATTTTTGTCATAGACTTCAGTGGTGGTCTATAGAGGTATTACAGCCATCACTGACTTCTACAGGAATAAAAGGAGTACATTGGAAAACATCCAGATTTTACTGATTACAGTAGCTGTGTTTCACAAAATCAAGACCTATTTGAAATTACCAGTCTTGGCATAGTTTAAAATGTCCATGGAAAACAAACAAACAAGAAAAAAAAAACCCTAAATAAACAAACCAGCTTTTTTGAAACAACTCAAAGTTCATTCAGATGCATATAACTTCACATTTTTCATCTGGTATACTCATTGAACTTCCCCCCCACGGGCTTTTTGACCCCACTCAGGATCCAAAGGTGCCCAAAATATTAATGATACTTCATTTTCAGAAAATTAAGAATGGAATGCTCCCTGCTAACCTTTGTTTGTTTTGTAAGCAGAAATAAAATGATGTTAATAAAGTAAAGCAGGGACATTCATAGGCTGCTCATTTCATGCAGCTGCCCAAAACTCAATTTTGTCATTAATGATTCACTCGGAGCACCGTTATCCACATACATTTGTCTGAAAGCTGTTGGCAGATGCGCCTTCTCTACTGAACCCCCAGTATTGGATGCATACCTCCTTTAAGGCTATAAATTGCTTTTTTTGTTTCTATGTTGGCCTTTGAATAGTGAGTAGTTCTCAAGTGTAAGTACCACTTATGATTGCTGCTAAGGGAACACCAGCTCTCAAATGGACCCTGAAATACTGACGTTTTCCATGCCATTGTACATAACTTGCATGTTATACACATCTTTTCAACTGTACTCAGTGTGACAGCTCTGATTGACAGGTTTAGGCATCCAGACCCTTTCTTCAAAATATTTTATTTGATACTTGTGGCCTCCTTATGGAAGTACTCACAGTCATCATGGTCTTCACCCATTTTAAGCTCATCTGAAGATAACTGAAAGTCCTAGAAGCCATGGAATATAAAATAGTCACAAACTTCTCCCATCCAGGGTATTATCCTAGGTCCCAATAAATTTTTAAGCATCTACCGGTGCATTTTTATTGACTTCTCCCTAATCAGGGTTAGAGAGCAATGGCACTTCACTGTTACATCTCTTGAATGAGGACAATATATTAAGCTATTCGCCACTAATGCTGACATCCTTTTTTGAAATTTTCTAGATTCCTGAGTAAGAAATACTGCTTACTTAACTTCCCATTACATTTTAGGATAGTTCCCATTACATTTTCCTCTAAAGAGAGAGAATAATTTACCATTTTTAGAGCAACTTTCACTGGTAAAGCTTTGCACTGGTAATTTAATTCCGTATTCATTTAGTTTGAATTACGCGGGGAACATCTGCAACAATTCCTAACAATAACTACATTTCAAGACAATTACGCAGTAATAACTAGAGCTGCAGGATGATGTCAAAGCCAGGAGAGGAAAAAGAAGTACATGCAGTCTTTGCACATGAAATTATATTTTGTTCTTAGTTGGGAAAATGCAAGTTTATGAAGGAAGAATCTTTGCAACACCACATGCATGTATTTAATATATATTTCTCTGTATGTATTGTGTTATTTTCTATTGACATCAGAGATGTACTCTCATTAGTGGTTCTCTAATGAAATGAATCTCCTTTATTTTGAAGTATACAAATTTCCTTTCCTTCTTAGCCAACCCTTAAGAAAATGAAGACACTGAAATAAAAAAGATCTCATGGGTTTTACCTTGTCAATCTTATGGAATTAAGGACTGTGGGAGTCAGGAACTCCATTCCCCAAATTTTCTACTGCAGCTTTCATATGTAGATCCATGGCATCTTTAGTGGATTCACAGTTACTTCCCTGTGGTGTAAAAATCGACTAGTTCACTTATGTATAAGATCACATGTTTTTGTCTGAAAAATCCAAACAGCTAAGCATGTAGTGAGTCCAGCAGCTCTGGGAGTAGCAGATGTGTTGTATGTGCAGTAGTCAGCATATGTAGATTAATTCTTTTCAATTTTGGATGTATCAGCTTTGTCATGTCTGTCCAGGAACTTGAAGACAAATTTTCTCCACAGTGCATTCAGCTTGATCCTTATTCTCTCCAGGCCTTTTAACATCCTAGTTTACCTAATATTTGGCACATATTTTGTTCCAAATAATTTTTATGCTGCTCTGTAGTCATCCAGAGCATTGTAGACATCAACATTCAAATTTTATTTTTCCCTTTGAGAACAGAAATCCAATGTTATATATTGTAATTGTGGTGCTATAACTTCTCCTTCGATATATTCAGTGAAGACAGAAGGGGGAGGCCTAGTTTTTTTTCCAAATCTTAAAAAAAAACCTACTCTATATACTCTCTATAAAAAAAGTTTTGATCTTTTTGTGTTATAGATCTTTCCACCTTTTCTACTAACTGAGCAGATATATTGCCTGTCCTTTCAAAACTGCCATCTCCATTAAGGAGCGATAATCCTGTGGTAAATGGTTGATCTCCTAGTGTCAAACTAACTCAATTAACTCTCAGTCCTTGCCCCATCTGAATCTATTACACAAAGTCAGTGCCCCCTACCTCTCTTACCCATCTACTTTGTACTGGGTTTACCAGGAGCCGTTTTTCTCCTTCTTAGTAGCTGGTGCAAGCTCTGTGTTTTGACTTCCAGCCTGGGCAGAGAGCTGATAACACCGATTGTTTTTAATTGTTGCTAAGTAATGCTTATTCTGGCCAAGGATTTTGTGAGTCTCATGCTCTGCCAGGGACGAGGAGAGGCCGGAAGGAATCAGAGACCTGACCTAAGCTAGCCAAAGAGGTATTCCATACCACGGTACATCATGCCCAGGGAGGTAACTGGGAGTTAATCTCCTTTTCAATCACACAAAGTGTAGCTGCTCATGTGGAATCACTTCTGATGTCTGGCAGGAAGCAGAAATGTGTTTTCCTGCAACTTTTCTCCATGTAATCTGTTGTAAGTGAAGCAAAAAGTACTTGAAAAATACTGAGTAAGCAATGCTTTCAGTGTCATGATCAAGCCTTCTTGTGGGTACAGCTCTGTGAGTGAAAAGTCATTCAGAACTGAAATCTGTGGGTTAACACCGGGTTACAGCCAAGATAAGAGAAAAGTCATCCTGTAGTACAAAGGGCAGAGTGTCACTCTAAGGGGTAAAGTTTGTCACCTAAAAAGGATTGACTCTCTCAGCTCAGAGGGTTCCATCAAACTGAATGTTTTGATTCCTACAACTTGAGAGGGGAAAAGCCCACTTAGCTGTGTCTTTGGAACTTTAATATTGTGGATGTTTCTAATCCAAACCAATTGTTCAGCCCCTTAATCTTTTCCTTCTGCCTTTCTTACAGCAGAATGGCTGTGACCACATTACTTGTGCTAAAGTGTTAACTAAAAATCTTTGCTTCTTTAGTTATGCCTTTTGTCAAATTATTTTTGATTTCTGTGGAAAACCCTCAAGTTTTTATGTAAAAAATATGTACTTGCAGAAGATGATACCGAAGCAATGCATATACTAATTTTTATTGATCTGAATGAAGACTAATAAACCCAAGTGTCAACAGTGAATAATGTTTCACTGTACTAACTTCTAAAACATGTAAATATCTGTTTCCAGAAAGTAAAAGAACTTCAGAAACACAGTTAGTTTGTTTTTTTTTTTTTTGCAATGTTATAAAAATGAGAAAGAGATATTTTTCACTTGGATAATTGTTTATCTGAGTAGAAATATACAGGAGGAACCACAAACAAGCTTCTGCATTAGCATCAGTAAAATCTTCTGCTGCAGTATTAGTGTGAAGTTCAACTATGAAAAGGGATATCTGACAGCAGGGCTTTCTACTATCAGTTTGATTTATTGTAGTAACAGTGTGTACTTTGTTGTAATTCTTATTTTCAGATTGTTCTTTAGCATCAAACTGCATCAGATGTTAGTGTTTAGCAGAAATATCATAGAGCAAACATCTGACCACAACTTTGATATATTCTTTAGGAAATTAAATGAAAGAAAGATGTGTATCAGATTCTTTTTTCCATATTTATATGATGAGCTGGATTACTCTGAGGAAGGGGGTAGTGTTACTGGCATTTGGAAGATGCAGGGAAGTATGTAAAGTCAGAACCTGTGTCCTCAACTCATTTAAAAAAAATATAAATAGGAAGAAGAGATGACTGTCTTAAAAATATAATAAGTTGCATTTAATATTCTATTTTCTAAGTCTTTTGTGACTAATACAACCCTTTATATCCTTTCTGGAAACACTACCACCTTTCTCAGCTGCACAAGGATATGGCTGTTACAACTGATACTTGTCAACAGCAACCTAAACAATATGTAGATTGATCAAATGACTTCCTGTGGAAGGATTAATAAGGTAGCATATCAACCCTGTTATAGATATTTATTTTGCATCTTTTCTATTGCAATTATGGCAGATTTTCTAAGCAGGAAGGTAAGTCTTTGCCAGCAGACTTGTATGCCAGAAAAATGGAAGGGTCTGTGGCAGGAAGAAGGCAAGAAATTTCCCGAAGGAAAGCCTGAACACCTGACAGTTCTTCCAAAATCTGTGAAACCTGCTGACCTCAAGTTTGCAGTCATTTCTATGGAAAAATTATGGACAAATTTGAAGAATAAATTCTGGAGAATTTCTGTGTACAACAGGAGTAGATACACAGAAGAAAGAAATTTTTAAAAAATTTAGATTGAAACTCTTACTGCATATGATTTCCTAGCAGTACTGAGTTCTCATACAGCTTTGTTAGACTATAGTCAGAGGCTGAAGTCGCCTCAAACTGCTTTGAAGGCACCCAAGGCCTTAAGTGTCTGTTTTACTAATGTTGTCTTCTATTGTCGGCATTAGTGTGAGAGTTATCTGCCAGACATGATGCTCATTTTTCAAACAGAGCTGATAAAATATGTAAATACGTTTTTAAATAACAAATGTCCTTGAAAAAAAGGAGGTATTAGCTTAAGAAAGCATCATGTAATTCTATCATGAAAGAGCCAAAAGACTTTTTCTTCTTGGAAAGATAATAACAACTGCTCATGCTGGTTCAGATAATTTCAGTTTTCAAAAGGGTCTGTGCCATTTTGACATTTAGTAGCCTTCTTTTTAGTATTATGAACCACACAGTCCATCTAAAACTATGAAAACAAAGATGTCAAAGCTGTGTAGAAAGGAAGATCCAATCTAGAACAGGATTTTTTCAACTGGCTTTCTTATATGCAGTGAGAAACTAAATAACACTCAGCACTGTGGAGAATCTTAGATCCAAATTTTGAACTGCCTCATAGACCTCTGAAGCCTGGAAATACACTCTTAGTGTGAGTGGGCTTTGCAGTAAGTGCTTTTACTAGAAATCTGAAGCTTGGAACCTCAAAATGGCACTATTTGTACATTATCTTTACCTCCATGTAAATGCAGGCACTTCTGTGTTGGTGAACTGAAGATGCAGGATAACAGATGTTCTGGGCAGTCTGGTAGAAACCAGACAAATATGATTGCAAAGACAAATCAGTTTGGCTTTACTGCTGAAAATTGCCAGAAACAGGAACACCTACAGAGTGCAAATCACTAGATCAGAGCAATAAACTTGAAAGGAACTTTTATTCCAGACTGAGCGTCTCTTCCTCAAAAATGAAAACAAAGTTATTTAAAAGAGACTCTGATATAGATCTTAGACTTAGCTGCTGAGCAATTATCTTTTCCCCCTAACTTGTTACACTGCTTTCAACAATAATAAAATAAATTATGAATGACTAAATGCAGATAATACCACCTGAACTTTAGCATTTCTGCTACATTGCCTGTTGGGAGAAATTCAAAGGCATGTAAGAAGGTAAGGATCCCTCCTCACTGACTTGCAGTGGGAGCTGGCCTAACAAGTCGCCTTTGTGCCTCTGAGATGTTTCTTCTGTCATCCAATCTTTCAAATGAATGCAGGAGCTCTCAGGTCTGATTTTCATCACACAGATGAAACTGCTCTGAACTCTGTATGGGTATTCACATTTCCTTGACATTATTTTTTCTATTTATTTTTTCAGAACTTTCTTTCCCCTGAATATTCTCATCTGGAAAAGCAGTTTGACTGCCTGTCAAATTTGGGTGGACAGAAAAATTGGATTTGCCATAGATCCAATATTGTTTTCTGTTTTCTGTTTTTTTTTTTTTTTTTTTTTTTTTTGTTTGTTTTGTTTTTGTTTGTTTGGGTTTTGTTTTAGATGGAGGGGATGGAGTTCTCCAAGGCACATAGAATTTTTAAGAGCAAGTATTTGCATTTATTTTTCTAGTCTTTTCAGGACTCTTACACTTCCCTCCTATAAACAGTTCAAGCGTAATGGCTTTACAGCATCAGAGTATGTCACTCGTTGAAGAAGCAAACTAGACTCTCTGAAGAAGAGAGTTCAGAAGAAGTTGGTGAGCTGAAAATTTAGGAGAATCTACTCTTTTCTATGGCTTATCCTTATAGAGAATTGAATGACTTGCCCTTCAAAATGTCTTTTTTCCAGCACAGGCTTACAAGTTAAATTCCTAAAACAGATTTCTTGGCTCTATATGCTACACTACTGCCAAGTAGAATAATAGTTAATTTGAATGTTTTCTCATGGATTCTTTTACATCTTTATGTCCTTGAGGCATCTTCTTACTCGGTACCTTATCTGATGACCATTTTACATGTATAAATCTCCTGTCTACATTTCACCCATATTTCCTAAAATATTTTATTTTCCGAGTTGTTGTTCAGTTTTTTACTTTATTTTAATGCCTCCTATTGTTGACATTTAGGTCTAGAAATTGCTTAACTGACTACTGCATCTTGGCCATGCTAGCCTTTCCTGCCCTTTAGAAATCTGATGGATTTCCTAACTCCACTCTGTGAAATATAGCTAAAATGATCTATTGCAAGTTACAAATACCACACCCACCAGGACTTCAAATAGTCTGGTTGCAAAGAAAGGAAGGGAAGATGTAGAACTATTGCTTGAGACTTCTCCTCTACCATACCTTGCAGGGGAATAGTAATGACTGAATGAAAAAGCCAAGCCACTTAAAAATAGATTTGTGGCTGACAGTGGTGTTCTTATGACAGGATCTGTATAGCATACAGCCAGGTGTAATTCTTCCAGGTCACCTCTTGTGGGAAACCAGAACACCTCTTCAGTTTCTAATCCACAGGCTCCTTTCCTACACACTCTCTGGGCATGTGAAGGTGACTTTCCTAAACACACATTTTCCAGAATCTCAGGTCTGTGAATGACACATTCCTCCCTCTGCAGCTTCGTAGGTATCTATATGCACTTCACATAATTTCAGGGAATATTAGTCCCTTGATGGTGTCTTATCTCAAAGAAACAATTCACAGTATTTCTATGCCCTTGCAGTTCCATCCTGTCACTTCTAAAAATTATTGCCTTGCCCCCGAAATGTTCTGTTCCTGTTCAATGACTGCATGATACTTCCTGTTTAACAACAGGCAGTAGTGGAATACATAATTAAAATAACATTGCTTAGTCACTAAACTGTCCAGCCATCTTTATAACATTGCTTTAACTGCATGAACGTGCTGCATGTCTATTATTTGGGAACATTGCAGCTGTTAATCCAGTGAGATGAAGATGAATGAGCATATGTCTTTCCCTTGCTAAATTGAAGTAAGCATTCTCCTTTACTCCTTCACGAGTGAAATCTGAGTTTATGTAGGTCTCTAATGTTTCATTGCAGATGTCTTTCAACAGGGCTCATAGCAGAACAAAGCAGAATGGAATTGAGAAAACAACTGGATTTTACCATGCCCTGCTGTTACCGTTATTTTAGATATTGCTTATGCAACTGCTCAGGGGTGCTGGGCTCAATCAGTTTCTGGGAAACAGTAATTACTTACTGGAGTATTTTGGTCAGAACCTGCATGGCTGCTATTTACTCTCTGGTGATGCTGAAGAACTAAGTCAACCCACATCACTCTGCAAAGTATTCAACTGTTCAACCTGCTTCAGGACATGCCTTTGCTATCATTTTTCCTCCTCACTCACAGTTTTTAAGGAGATGCTCATATGCCAAAGCCTATCTTAGTTCTTCATCTTTGTCATAGCATAGTATCACTATTACACCTTTTCCCCATCCTAATTTGTTGGTACTGTGACCTTATTTCACTAGATACACTGAGAGATGAATGGAATAAAGTAATAAGGGCCACTTTCTGTTACAAGTCAGACTGCAGGCAAAGAACCCGTGATAAAGCTCTAAGCTGATCCCACTACCTCAAAGGTGAAGAAAATCCAACAGCAGTAACTACTGATTCCAATACCTCAAAGGTGAAGAAAATCCAAAAGCAATAACTAATGTTGCAGATTATAAAAGGGTTAAAGGAAAATTTTCTAAGTATTTTCAGCAAATTTTCCTTCTTGCAGAAATTAGGGATGGCAGGAAACTCAAGATCCACACATTTGAAGATGTCAGCTGTGCACCAGGGCAGTATTTCATTATGTTTCCACCAACAAGGCTCAAGAGAGGTTACAAACTTTCCAGTCACTGATAGTCAGGCTTTAAAAGTGCTTAAGTCGCTTGTAATCATTTCTGTGGCCAATGTCCAAGGCTGCTAAGTGTGTATATATGGAGACAAAATCTTAATAACCTTTTTCAGAAGTGACTTGATGCTTTAAATGCTCAAAATACTGGTGTTCATTTTAATGCACATCAAAGGAGCTGACTTTCAAAAAACCACTGAGCACCTATTCTCTGAAAGATAGACTTTCACAGAGCAAGCACTCAAAAATAAAGGACCTTAAGGTGTGTTTTCAGTGCTGACAACTTCACACAAATGACACACAATTTCTGTGGCTGTCTATGCCTCTTCTTTCAAGGGGAATTAGGAATTACAGCCCCTTCATGATGTACATTCCCTGTGCTCTGGACCCTTCTTCCTCACGGTGCTGGGAGCATCTTGGGGAGGAAGTGACAGTAGCCAAATATGCTGTCCCTGAGCTTTCCTGCCAATGCCATTGAGACAAAGGTCAGTAAATCCTTCTGTGAGGCAACGATGATACATCACTCTGCTTAGTTCTCTAATCCATAGACACTGTGTCTGTGTATTTTTCAGCTGGTACCATAACCTGGAGTGTTCCTACCTCCCCACTGGGTGTAGATATGCAACCACACTGGGCATTTGTCAGATTCATTGCCCCATTTCCTGCTGCTGATGTTCTTGTTTAAATGGATTTATTTCCTGGCACTGTGTTACAGGTGGTTTCTAGGCCCATAGATACTTTTCTATGTGTACTCTGGTAGACTCTTTAAAACACTGATATCTACTCGATTCTGTATGCGTTATCAGCTCTATGTACTCATGACACATCTGCTATGTAAAGTTGGTTTTGTGTATCTTTAGCTGTTGCAGATTTTGTCAGCAAGGATAAGGGGAATCCTCTTGCCTCCTTTCAGACAGTGTGAAATCCAACCACCATAATCTTGCACTATTTTTTAAAAGTTAGAAAGATATTTGAGTTTACATAATGTAATATAATGCTACCCACTTACCATTTGAAGTTACACAGATTTTTTTGTGTGTTCAGACACCTTGGGAGTCCCTGCATTCTTCTGATCCCTACCTTGGTTTTCTTTGGGACAGCAGTTCGCTGTGTAACTAAATATACTTTCAAACATCAATTCTACTGCCTTTGACCCTCAACTTATTGCTGTGGTGATGCTCAACATAGTTACTGTCAGAGGAGTATTAAGAAATACTAGAACTCTCAAGTATGAGGGTTATAAACTGACATAATGTAAAAGGTAAAAGTGGCTATCTATTCTTCTACAATAATTAAAATTGTTTTAAAAAGCTTATGCCATTATCAGTAATGGGTTTCTTCTATATTCAGCGTGGTCTATTTGCGGTTAAAAGACTATTTCTTGACTGTCACTACTTCACACAAAGTGGTGTAGGTGTAGGTGTAGAAAACCTCCTGTAGGTTATTAATTTTGTGTTTGACATACTGAGGGCACTTTCAGTATTTATGTGAAAAGCTTCAGGCTGACAAAGTCTCAAGACATGAGTCACTATAACAAAGCTTCCAGCCCTATTAAAGATAGCAACCAGACTTCAGATGGAGCATAGAATAAATTGTGCAAACATTTTGTAAGAATAAAGGATGAAGGTATTAGAAAATAGGAATCATGGTATCTATCTGAGATGGAAGGCAAATATGAGACATCATGAACTGAAAGTAGAGGAGTAGCTGGAAGATAGACTTTCACTCAAGTAAATCAGGAGTAACTGATCAGTAGATTTTCTCCGTCATGGATGAAATAAGTGCAGGTTATGAATAGGAAGCATGGGAAAAACTACCGTGCAGAACTGGAAACAGGGAAAAAGAGAGAAATTTGTGGCCATAAATATTCTGAATGCTCTTCCACATTTTTTTAATTATATCATGGTTTTGTACCTCCAGTACTGATTCAGATTGGATAAAAGATGATATGTTTGTGACAGCAAGCATCTTTTCTTAACATGAAACTTCTTAAAAATGCAAACTTAGAGACGCATATTCCCTCACAGTTTCAAATACAAAGAAATACATTTCCCATCAGTTCTGGTTGGTTGGGAAACATTAAAAAAAAAAGAAATCTGAGAATAGAAAGAATAAGGTTGAGGGTAAAAAGGACTACTTTCCTTTTTATGGCAGCATAAGTAAGTGCTTATCTCCTCGAAAAACTATGCAGTTGCAGCAAGAATTGTATTCCTTTCAATACACTATTAACAAACTAATTCATAAAATATGCATTCCAGACCCTTTCTGACTATTAGTCAGAAAAAATTAGGCTGAACTTGTTCTAAGACATTCAGGTATTGCAGGCTTTCTCTAAAGTTTAAGAAAGCCTACGCAACTTTTCTGTAGCATAGCTGTTGTATAGGTTCTTGATAAGCAATATTTTTGTAATTCAGGCATGCTAATTTAAAACTACAGAACTGTAGCATACGTTATTTACTGGAGGAATCATCCATTCTTAAGCTGTGTAGCATTCAGCCTAGTTCATTATCTGTATGATTCATACAGGAAATCGTTCAAATGTGGAGGAAAAACAGAGCAAGGTTGAGGCTGTAAAACAAAACAACAAAAAAAAAAAAAGAGAAAAAAGCAAACTGCAGTGATGAAAAGGATGTACATGGGCTTTCTGTAAAAATGGGAATGGATTCAAAAACATTAAGGGAACGAAGTAGCCTGAAGAGGGCTGTTGGACTTAAAAGAGAGAGGCAAATAAGTTGCATACTAAGGAAGCATATTAATTATGTAATTATTTGCCTTAGTATTTCCAAAGAGAGAAAAAAAACAATGCCAAAAGCCATTATTAACTCCCAGATAAAGAAGGAGAGAGGAAAATGTAAGTATCTTGCCAAGATTTGGGAGGAGACAAAAATATCCAAAAAACAACTAAATATCCAAAAAAAATAGAACACACTTTAAAACAGTTCTAATAAAATTTCTGATCAAATTTGCCTGTTCACCTACTTTGAGAAGAAATTTAGAGGCAAGCCCATCAGACCCCTGACCTTGGAAGAAGGAGGTGGCTTTCTCTGTTTCTGTCTCCCTGCCCCTGCTGAGAAGGGGTAACTACATAGGGTATCACTGTGACCCTCCCTGCTGTGGTGCTGATGTGAGTCTGAAGGCAACAACAACACTGTACTTTCTGGCATGAGTACAAGGGAGCAGCAAGGCAGGGGGAATGCCTGAGAGCTGAGGTGTCCATTCGGGGTAGGGGGAGAAGTGATGGGAAGAAGGTCTGAAAGGAGCAAGCGGTGGTTGTACAAAAGGTCTGACAAGCAGAAGCTGGTTGCTTCCAGCCAGACCTTGCAGGAGACTAGTTGGCTGTATCTGTACAAACTTTGGTCAGAAGGGCCCACTTCAGATGTTGCCCAGGTCTCTGGACTGCAGAGGTGTGAGCTGGTGGTGCTGTTGTGCATGTCCTTTTCATAGTGATATATTTCTCTCCAGTGCTGAAGTTTTCCATCCCAAAAAGCCAGCAGGTTTGTGCCTGTTGTTGTTGAGCCAGGACATATGTGCCAGGTGGATGATGAGGGGATTTAAGTCTGTGTATAAAATCAGATTGACGTGATATTACAGATATACTAATTGTCTCATGGTGTTGCACTCAGTGTGTTAGTAGCAGAGAAGTTGATCCTGTTACAAATGTAGACAGAAAATTTTGTTCTTTAACAAAAAAAAACAAACAAAAAAAAACCACAAACAAACAAAAAAAAAAAAAAACCAAAAAATCATCTTTCAGTGCTTTAGCCTTCATTTTTGGGATTGTTTTGTTGGAAAAGGAATAGAAAAAATACTAGACAAATAACTGTTAAACAATACACTAACCTATAAAGTTAAAAATATTTCCCCAAAAATCTGTGCACTTAATATGTTTTCATCTAATCTTTTTGGTGTAGCTATTTTTTTTCTCTATCAGTTCTCTGACTAACTCTATGACCTCCTGCCCCTCTGCCCAGCATTTGTGATTTCCAGAAATTTGTGGGTACCAGGAGACTCAGCTTTCTATTTGATCAGAAAAAACAAATAAAGAATAGTTTAATGTTTTTTCCTGCCTCTTTTTGACCTTTTATCAAGAAATGAAACCTGAAAGAAGCACAGCTATCTCTGAACACTGATGAAGGCAGCTGTTTTGCTGGGGGGAAGGCAAAGAAAAGGACTAGAATGCAGGGTTAAAAGAAAGAAAACCCTAATGTGTTGTGCTTTGCTCCTGCTGCTGAAGCCCTTGTATTTCAACTTTAATTGCTGTTATGCACCATAAAGCACCTTTTAATATCTTTTCTTCCTATTTACCTTTCCCAGAGCTCTTTATTTACATTCGATTGTCATTGTGCTTAGTCAGGCCCAAGTGTCTATAAAGGCAAGCACTGCTAAAAGCAAGAGGGGCTCTGTTAAGTTCACTAATGAGTTCAGAATTGAGCCTTGGATAAGTAAGACTAAGTCTCATATGTGTAAAAAGGAGCAACACCCAGTTTGAAGAACACTGAAATCTTCACAAGCCAACAAGCCGCTTTTCCTAAGTTATTTCTGTCATCAAGTTTTTTTCTTTAACCCATATTTTGCCCATGGACTCCTGGGGTAAAATTACCATTCTAGAAGGTGTTTATAAAGCATCTGTGATTAAAAAAGCTTTTGCCTTATTTTCTTATCCGGAGGGTAGTAAGTGTTAGTATAATTTCCACCGTTGCATAGTTCTGATACTTTGCAGTAGTCACAGTTGTATATTGCGAAACGGGAATAATAGTTGTTCTGATTAGAATTTGTGTTATACCACAGGAACTTGGTAAACTCTTAAAAGAATAGGAAATGTATTCCCCAAATGAATGGTGTATTTACTATTTGCATTGGTCCAAGTGAGGCAGTAGAAAAGGGCTGTGGAAAAATTATTTGATCTGTCTGCTTTTTCTCAAAGAACTCCAGTCAAAAATCTGCCACCTCCGTGGGAAACAATCATGTCCTAAGAGTCAAGAGGTCAGAAACTTAGCATCTACCTGAGGACATTTTCTGTTTCCTAGTATTTTCTCTAGGCTAAAAGTTATTTCACTTTGGGCCCTGGAACTGAGTCTCTTATTTGGGAGAGGGAGTTAACTGAAAAGGGAGCTAATTACATCCTAAATGGATTTGATAGAAACGACAGCTCTCTTTAGGATCTACCCTCTTTGCTATATAAAATATCAGTGATTTGGCCTTGTAAGCATTGTGGTTCTGTAAACAGAACATAGAAAGAAAGCTGAGTGTGTTGAAGCAGAGTGTCAAGTTTAGTACTATTGATCCAGGGTCCTACAGGAAGCTTAGATATGATCAAATCAAAGATATCTCAGAGCCCATCCCTTCCACAGATTTCAAAGCAGTTCTGTGCCAGTCTTTAATTTTCCAGGACACCTCACACTTTTTTAGGATGTTGCAGTTAAGAGCAGGAGTACCTCAAACCCTAGAGCAACAGACTGCATTTGGGTTTATAATGGCCATTATGGGCCCACTGGTGTCAGCAAAGTCCTGTGTATCTGACTTCTGTTTAGAAATTCGAAACATAAAAGTACTTTTTTTTACTGTCATAAATTTTAGATCAAAAAAACTGCTAAAGTTTCCCTCTGTGACCTGTTAACTCTTACACTGATGTTTATCTTTTTTTCTCCCCATTCTCAGCTTGCATTTTTTATTAATTTCATAGGGACAATCTGGTGACAGGCCTCAGTTTTGTTAATTTCAAGTAATATTTTGCAAAAAAAAAAATTAATGGCTTTATTAATCAATATTAATTGTTTGTTAGACCACCAAGGAAAATGAACCCTACAGCTGATTAATCACTCACTGAATCTTTTATTGGCCTTGTAATAGTGCAGGACTCTGTAACGTTATTAATTGCTCTGTGTTGTTCTCCTGCCCTTTACTACTGATATGCAAAAAGCCATCAACATATTTATAAATTCCTACATGTGTACACAGAGAAATTGAGAAAATACAGCCAACACTGCTCTTGCTCCAAAGCTGCTAGAGGTGTTCGCCTGGCAAGTTTTGGCAGATGTTATAAATAATGCATGTTTCATTTTTCACTTCTGGAAAATGAACAAATTCTTTGTTCTTACAAAAAAGAAAAATGGACCAGGTATCATGTCTTAACAAAGTACTTGGACATAGAGCATGTAGTTCTATATCAGAAATAAAAGCAATTTCATTTTGCGTTAGCATGTGTTTGGCAAGTAAATATAGGGTCGTATAAAGGTCAGAAACTTAACAAAAAATTGTGATTTGCTTATCATTTAGAGAAAAAAAAAAGTGGAAGGAGAGTGAGATCAGTGTTGTTATAGAAAAATAAACTGTCACTCATACACTGTGGAGTCTTCAGCTTAATAGATGTTGACAGGAGAATAAAATTGGACAAGCTTTTTTAAATGGGAAATAACCTCATTGTTGCACATGTCATATTTAGCCTGCACTGCTTAGTCATTTTTACATTTTCAACCCTTAGCTAGCACTAATGTGTCCATTCATAGATTTAAGTGGGTCTCTGCCACTAAAACATAATGAATGTACCCCAAATGAGACAGGGGCATCTTATACGTCTTTGTTATGTCAGCTTCCCAAGAGCAGCAGAGGCATGAGTCAGGCATATGTCCTTGTGGTGGCCAAGGACAATTGCCCACTGGGCTGCACTAGCAGGAGTGCAGTCAGCAGGTCAAGAGACGTCACTGCTCATATAGACATAGGATAATTCAGGCTGGGAGCAGGAGGTTTGATGTGATGTCAGACCAGGGTGCTCAGGGCCTTGCCCAGTCTGGGCTTGTAAACCTCCAAGGATGGAGATTGTGCAGGATGCTTCTGCTCAGCACTTGTAGGGGCTGTAACACAGCCCAGTACTGTCTGCAACAAAAGTGACATGAACAAACTGGCGAGAGGCCAGTGGAGCGTAATGAAGGTGGTGAAAGGGCCTGAAGTCTGTGGCCTGTGGAGCATCCGGGACAAGAGAGGGCTTGGAGGATGTAGAATCACAATTGTCCACTCCTTTGAGAAGTTTTAGGGAAGATGGACACAGACACCTCTCTGAGGTGCACTGTGAAACAAGAGGCAGAGTACACGGGTTGCTACAAGGGAAATCTAAGGTTAGATACATGGAAAAAAGTACTTACCATTAAAGCAGAAGGTCGTGAATTCTATCCTGGAGACTTTCAAACCTCAGCTGGGCAGGGCCCTGAGAGACCTCTTCTAGCTGAAGTTAGCCTTGCTGTGAGCAGGAGGGTTGGATTAGGGTCTTGCGGAGAGCCCTTCCTACCTAAGTTATTCTACAATTTCATAGTTCAGAGGTTTGCTCAGGTGAATAGGAAATGCAAGACAAATTGTTTCAAATGAACTCAAATTATTTCATCTCACAATTTATTTTTTTTTCCTAAAAATAGATGCTTGGTAGGCAATTCCCATCATATTTGACATACATATCAAAAATATCTCTGGTTTAATTTGGATATACTGTAAAGATATCTTTTTCTGGTTTTGGAAAATTAAACGGCAGATAAAATAGCAATGATATTTATGTTTTTTGAATTCAGATGATATTTCAGTTTCTAGAAATATCTAATCATGTAGTTTAATAGGAACAGAGCTCATAATGACCTCTGTTAGCTGTTCTGAACTAGAAGATAGAATTAAAAAGCTTAATGTTGAATTCTTGAATTCCACTAAAATACAACTTTGGTGACTGGCTGGAATTTTAGAAAATAATAATTCATTGTTTGGTTTTCAAATAATTTAATGAATTAGTCCTGAGCAGTTAGTCACACAAGTCACTTAGCTGAAAAGAAACTACCATAAATAAAACAAGTTACTCCAGACCTCAAAATGACTTAGTTTTGTGTTGGTCTTACTCTGTGCTGTGCCAAATCTTTCAGGTCCATATGGGAAATTTTCTTAAACAACATTCAGACAGGGCAGGCTACTTGTTTGAAGAAGACTGTGAGTCTTCTTTGGACCAGATAAAATGGAGAAACACATTTTCTCATAGAACTTTTAAGCCAGGGAATGCATTCTTGTCTTTCCCTAGTTGTTTGAAATGAACTGAGTAAGTGTTCACACATTTGTAACCATCATTACATAGAAGTCTTCCAGGAATCCCATTAAACTACGCAAGACTACAGAAACTGCTGTCTTACCTTTTTAGGGTATGTCCTTGCCTGGCAGAAATAGGACATGCTCAAGTGCTTGTTCTGGTGAATGCTTAAAGGTAACTTTTGAGGGAAAGGCTGATTAAACATTTTAAATAAACTAAGTGTGGATGCCCAATCTATGATTGTCAGTCACTACTGGTAAGCTCAGCATCAATGTGCCTGAACAGGGAGGTTTTGGTCCAACTCTGCGTCTGGTCTGCTGAGTGATGCTGCATTTTCATTTTGTATGACCTTCCCTTCCATGCGGCAACTTCTCCTTATGTGAATGTGAATGGGAATAGTTCACTGCTTGTGACCTGCCTACCATCTGAAGCTTGTCTGCTGCTTACCACAGTGGGCACCAGCAAAGGTGACAAGGGCAGAAGAGATCAGAGCAAGAGCCCAAGACAAATTTCATATCACATGTAGTCTCATACCTGCCTCACATGCTCTGTATCTGTCACTGTTTCTAGTAAAAAAGGGAATTCACAGGGCTTTAAGCAGTGATTTTTATGCTACCACCATAACATTATTTAAAAGGACAATCACGAAGTAAAAATGACTTCTATTAGAATATGTAATTTTATTTTTTTTTTTTGTGATACAACAGCTCCAATTATAAATGAAAGGATTTTTGAAGACCAGTTTTCTCTCACTGTTAATGGTGATTTGTTTATCTTCTGTTTCTCTCATCAAGGACAAATGAAACAGATGGGTCTGTGGTGTCACTCCTGGGTTATCTGCAGGAGGTTAGCACAATGTTCTCCACTCCCAGCAGTACAACACTGCAATAGTTAGGTTACACACATAACAGGAATATATTTAAATCCTAGACCAGAAGTGTTTTAATTGAAAGTAAACATAAAAATTTCAGAAACACTTATTAGTGACCTTATTTTTGGTAAAGGCATGTCTTTTTACAAAATTAAAACCGCAGCCTGACAACACTCCTCTATGCTTGGCATGAGCATTTACATAAAATCTGAACAAGATGGAGCTATAGGTGACAAAAGCTACATTGTAGGATTCCATTAATACAGGCCCTGACACAATAATTAACACTGACAGATGATTATACTTTTTTGGATAAGAAAGACAGTGTTATCAGTTAAATTGTGTTGCCCCAGCGGCCTGGTACACTGCAGCTCCTTTTGTCTCTCTGGAAGTGCCATAGTTTTTAACCCCTGATTCTCTGATACTTAGTGGTCAACTCCAGCACAACCACTCCAATACTTCATATTGCAAAATGGATCAGACAATGTAGCTTTAGAGGTACACTTTCCCACTGTCAGTCAGTGATGAGTGAGATTATTGATGACTTAGAAATTATAAGATCTAACTTTATAAAATTACCTGCCACCTCTCTATAGACTGCCTGAAGCCACACAATTTGTAGAATTATGCAGATTGAAACTGTCATAGTCTCAAATCCTTTATAATATAGTCAAATGCACTTCTCATTCTAACCAGTCACATGCAATCTGTCAATGCATACCTGATAGAGTGCATCTTTTGAACAGGAAAGTGTCCAGTGTCCTTTATGTATTTATGTGTTGTACTACTTATGAAAGAAGTTCCACACATATAGAATTCCTTGATACAAAGACCACATATATGAAACTCTTTATACATGCTCATTTTGCATATATTTGCTTTACACACAGGGTAGGTATTCCATTAATTTCATTCCCAATTCTGATAACTGTTGTCCACTATCCCTGTATACTATAGCTGTTTATTTTTTCTATTAAAAACAGAAGTGAGAGGAAAAGATGTAGAGCTGAAATCTCTCCTCGAAGTGTCATCGCTCTCTTTCAGTGTTCGTTGTATTCAGACTACTTATTGTAGTCAGCTGATTTCTTGAGGCTAGAAGTATATGGAAGGAGAGATGTCAGACATCTTCAGTCTTTTTCACTCAAAAAGTTACTGCCACAGGCAATTTTTTCACAGAACAGCTGAAAACTACATAAGAACACTAAGGTTCTTGACTGGGTAGAGAAATAATCAAGTTCTTCAGACATGCTTTACAGCTTCAGCAGAATTCATAAAAGCTCTAAGTTCAGCTAGGAGTAAACAAAAACATCAGTAATTCTGCCTTGGGAGAAATGGAGCCCTGTGGAGCCAGGACCTCAGTTCTTCTGAAGCATTTGATGACAAATCCAGACCTGACAATTCAAATAAGAGTTTCACGACACTTTGGGTAGGACTCCATGACCTATGAGGGCACCTAGCATAATTTTAGATTTTCTAGGGCATCCATTTTGTGTTTGGCTCCCTGCATACTTTACTTCTGTAACTGTTTATCCAAATATTTGTAACCAAGGTCTAATGCATTCTGTTTTAATAGAATGTAGGCTGTTGCATTTATTTTGGGTTCATTTTAATGTTTAATTTACTTCTAAATTATAGTGATGAGACAAGTGAATTTCTCTTTTTCTAAGGAACTCAAATACCCTGTAGGCTGCAAAGCAGCCCCAAGACAGTCTCTAACCCAGCACAGCAGTAAAGATCTGGAAGGTGAAGTCCATTTTCAAAGAAGGGTTCAAGGTTCTCCTGGGACTCATGTCCTCAAGTGCTGGGTAAACAGGAAGGTTGCTCTATCCTATGACTTTCTGGTAGAGAGCAGACTGGGTAAGGGAGGAAATAAATCCTGCAGTGTTAGAAGGCTCTCTGGCAAGTTGTGTCTCCAGATTAGGCTCTTCTTTCTGTGTGGCTTTGGGAGGAAGCCACAGAAAGATGCGTAGCAAGGAGTCTGAGCTCTCCCTAGTAACCTCCAATATAGCACTATTGTAACTGCAATGGCTAAGAAAGGACATGCTGGAATCAGTTTGAAAACAGCTTTTTGTACTCACTTAGCTTCTGATTGCCCCCTTCTACCCTTCATCAGTTTATATCTTCTTACAGTTTCTATGTGTTAGTTACAGAAGTTTACATTTAGTTACTACAAACATAAAATGCAAAGAACTTTCGAAGAGCAGGTTGGGGGTACACTTTTGTTTCTCTGCCACCACTGTTACTTAACAAATATTAAGTTAAATGTTAAGTTACTTAACAAATGTTAAATGTTACTTAACAATTGCCACCACTGTTACTTAAAAGACGGCTGATAACCCAACAAAGCCTCAGCATTTTCAGACTAGCTCCTAAGTTTGGAAGTGCAAGAAATTAGACTTAGTCATCCTGTACAGGGTGGCGGCCCTTGGTCACATAAAATATTTTAAGACCTCTCTACTGCCTCCCATCAGCTTGAGGCTGGTTGAGGTAGCCAGTGAAAATGGTAAAATTTCTCAGGCAGTTCTAAAACTCTTAGCCAGCAATTTCTACTATAGTATATTTTCCTCTAGCTTTATGAAGGGCATTTTAAAAATACACATATAAATTTATACACAATATAATAATTTATATATTATAATACAGAACAGACTAAAATAGAGAACATGAAATGCATTGTACACATGATACATAATATGAAATATGCAATACATTATAATTATATAGAAAAACAACATATTGCAGGTTATTTAATATTATTATATGTGTACTACATATTACATGTCTTATATATTGTGTACATAAATTATATAACAATTTATGGTTTTTTATGCATATAACATGCATACTTTGTATATCTATATTGAATATTGCATTCTTATAACCACACACACATATATAACAGATATATCATCATTACACATATTTACCTTTACCAGTCTTTTATTACAAGAGCTTCATGCCTTGTGCTAATAAGTGCATTTCAAATAGCAAAGTACTTTCTCTCATGAAACTGGAAAAAGGCCTAGATTTGGGAACTGTTGAACTGATAAGTATCAACACTTATGCCAATCCTTACTAAAAAGGAGTCTGTAAGTTATCAAGAAAAACTCAGAATGTGCTCACAATGTACTATGAATCCAGAAATTCTGAATTTCTGAAGTGAACAATGAACACATGTTTTCTTAATGGGGCTGGACAACATCTCTACCAATAAATTGTACCTCTGTCCTTTTTCTGAGAAGCAAAAAGATAGACTGTGTGACATATGAATGCAGCTTGTACCTTTTATTTAGGTTTGCCCAGTACTGTGGCCACAAAAATAAGGTTTATACCATGCCCTGAGCTCTGTACTTGCTACTAAGTTTCCAACTGTTAGTACTCACAGATTTCAATTTCAAACCACAGCAATTTTCACCTGCTTCTTTTAAATTTAACCCAGAATAAACATGTAAACAAAACATGGTTGGGTTTTTTTGGTGGTGATATTTATTTTATTTTATTTTTATCCTGAGCATCTATTCTTCTGGTGAATTCTCTTTTAATTTTATTTTCCTAACAGGCAGTGTAAGTTCTCAAATGTGGTATTTTTGGGGTTTTATTTGTTCAAACATAAACATAAATTAGTTCAAATGCAATTAAAAACACTCCTGGTTTTGATAACATTGACTACATTCCAACATGATAGTTATTTTTTTTACTACTTTACAAAGTATACAGGAATACAAAATATACATTAGAATGCATTCAATGCTTATATTATATGCAACGGCTTTGAAACAAACAGAGTCACTGGCTGTGATATACTGCCAAATAATGTTAGTAGAGAAAGATGGAATGCTTATTCAACAAAAAAGCTAAACCCAAGGAAAGCAGACTGAAAAGCAGCAGATCAGTCCCATAAACAACTCTGATTGTGATTGTTCTCAGGGGAAAGAGATATCACCTTTACAACTAAGACACATAATATCAGGCAAGATTCATGGCACTGTGAAGGAATAAATAAGAAACAACCTCATATCGGAAGAAAGCAGCAATTGTAAGATGATTTATGTATAACTGGACTTGAGGAAGTGGTTTGGGATTTTTGGGAGGGCATTGAATTCTCTGTTGTACACAATTTGCAGAAATAAGATAGACAATATGCCCAACTATAGACCTGCTAATTTGTCAATGATATGCAATTTCTGTCATCTTGAACTTGGGACACATTACAAGGAAATGAGAAAAAAAAAAAAAGATGAAGTACAGTTGGGAACTCTCTAAACATTCAAATTTGCATTGATGAATGAAAGTCATTGCTAATTTTTCTAAGTATGCACAGAAGTCATTTACAGAAAGATGATCCTCTTGTGGTAGGCAGAAGACAAAACTTTGAAATAGTATCACCAGTACCCAATTATCTGCAACTCAGCATGAAGCAAGCCACTGATGCTGGGAGGCAGTAGAACAAAACAGATCTGCGCCAGTAGCTGATTAGGTGTCTGTGCCCTATTATGTCTGCACTCTGCAGTGGTCTGAGGTATTTCAGAGAGATTCTGAGGGATGACTATCTGAATATGCCTCACAACTGTTGTCTAGAGCAAAATCCATTATACCATTATCCTCAGGTAGAGTTGCTGCCTCCAGACTGAATTAATTTGGGTAAGACATACTAAATCTCATAATGGAGAAGACCAGTGTCCAGCTCCATTTTAGTCATGTGCAATAATCAGTTTTAAACTCCAGATCCTTAGGCACACTTACACTTTGCAAATAAGCAGTCTTTTGAATTCAATTCCACCTGCCAATTGAGCCTTAAAATAAAATAATACACTTATATGAATATTATTTCAGAGAATCAAGTAAAGACCATTAATGTTAGCCAAGTTGTTTACAGCTGTGATATCATATTTTCAAAATGGCATTTGCCATAATTAGTGGTGGGAATACAGGAAGAAGGACTCTCTGCGTCAACTTGTACCACCACTGGTTTATGCGCGCTAGTTTATGTGGCTATCAATTCAATATTTAACATGTTTTTGCTAAAGCCATATCTTTTAGAAGTTGAAAGACTAGTACTTTCCCATCCTTTCTCTTTCTGTTAGGGAAAAACAAGGATGGAAAAGGTGGATGAGTATGCTTGTGACATGAAACCATTTATTTACTTAAATTCTAAAAGAAGCTGATCTCTGCTAGAAAGCAGACCCCTGAGGAAGAAGCATAAAGCAGAAGAGCTGACTATACTGAACTCTTCTGGAAAGTAAGGCCTGAAGTGTTAGCTGTTCTGAAGTTAAAAGTTATGATGTGCAATGGACCTTGAAGCGCACTGTTTTCAAAGCTTGGTGACTGTCAGAAGGGCTACCATAGTGATGCTTGTTTTGAAGCAAGTACTGCCTCTGACTGTCTTACTACAAAAAGAATTTCTGCATTTGTTGATAATTATATTTCAGGGTCAAATGAAAGGTTATTATTGAATTATTTAACATGTATTTTCACAAAATTATTATTTTTTAATAACCTACAGGCAGAATAATATTAACTTCTATGATGAAAGGATATAGTATTTTAAACAAAGTGGAGGTTAGCATGTTGATACTAGAGTTCAGTGGCATTTTTCCACGATAAATTTTCTGTAAAACATGATCATCTAATATAGTTAAGGTCCTTCTGCTTTTTTTGTCATGATATGCCTGATATATATCATGTTACTTCAAAAGTAATTTCTGTTATGGACAATCAGAGACAAAGGAGACAAACTGAAACATGGGAGGAGTCCTCTGAAAATCAGGAAGCACTTTTTCACTGTGAGGATGACCAAGCACTGGCACACGTTGCCTAGATAAGTCAGTCTCCATCCTTGGAGATATTCAAAAGCCATCTGGACATTGTCCTGGGCAATGAGCTTTAGGTGGCCCAGCTTGAGCAGAGGGTTTGGGCCAGATGACCTCCAGACTCGCCTTCCAATCTCAGCCTTCCTGTAAGTCATCAAAAATATTTGTGCCACCAAATTTTTGCGCAAATCTAATGTCAACTTAATCTTTTGAAAATCAGCAGTGGCTTTGAGGTTGTTAATACCAAGTATTAGGAATCTAAGATGAATCTGAGATTCACCTTAGACTTTGTAATATAATTTGACACAATTTAATTTTTCATTTAGAGAGCTGTAACCTTACACTACTAGAACTGATTAACTCTATTCTCCGAAACCATGAAGCAAAAGAAGAAATTGCATTAGATGAAAAAGAAGATTGCATTTTAGATAGTAGCTGCTGAACATCTGAGCACCATGTTGGGTTTTTTTTTTTTGTTTGTTTTCTAAGATGTAACAGCATTGCTGCTACTGTCACACTTAGCAAGCTAAGGTATTTTCTAAATTAGAAAATCTCTTTTGGACTTTTCAATCAATTCTGTGAAGTTTTGTTTTTCATTAATTAGTGTTTTCACATGCAAATCCATCTTCAATAGCATTTAGGAATATATCTAGTGATTGTCATGTGGATTTTTTATGATAACCAAACCAGGAGAAAAATGGGAGAGGGAGAATAACTTGTTTACATTTATTGTAGATTTGCATACTATAGAAAGTGTGTAAATCTGAGGGACATTTTAGATATCTAGGCATCAATGTATGATAAAACATAATGATAGACACTCAGATTTATGGCTCAGTTTCTACAGATAATTTGTTATCCTTTGTCTTCCAACTCCTGCTGTAGATTTTGTATTAAAAAAGAAATAATAATCAGTGAACTGTATTTCTGGCATTATATATGTTTTTCTTAAGTATTAGTCACATACTAACACACTGTTGGAAAGTATGACTTTCTGAAGGGTGGGAAAGGATACCATACATATATACTCTATGGGGACAAAAGGGATTATAGTCCTTCAACATGTTCCATGAATCAGAACATGAAAAATTGATTGGCCTTGATCTATTCCTTTCCCCTGCTGAAATGGATATTTCTTTCAATGCATAGCTAAGGCTAATGGGACAATGATATTCTCTCTCATATCTATCATGGGTGGTCAAGGAGTGCAGACTTATCTTCACTACGGGCTGAAATCAAGTCATATTAGGTAATTTACCACTGATTTAGCAAGGGATCCCACAGACAAGTATCTAGATATTCATCCTGTGCTGGCTGTCTTTTCAGGAAGTTATTTCCAGCTATGTTGGACTTCACTGTGAACCCTGACTGTGACAGTCGTAGTGGGGATAGATACTGAATCCAGGAGCAGGCTATGAAGAGAACTGTAGTACACTTGCATCTCATTTCCCACAAGCTTTTGTGAGTATTTAGTAAGGTAAGGGCTCTATAAATAATTCTAAAGCTGTAGAATGATTCCAAGGAATTTGCCACAAGTAACTATTTTAAAGTAAATGGTCTTGGTTATGCACGATGGTCTACATAGATCATATATTTCTCCTTTCCGTCAGCTAACTGGGTGGCCATACACTTCAGTAAATTGAATGTTCAGATTTGTAAGATAAGATTTTTGTGACTATTCCTTAAAATGTGTATGAAATGAACGTTTTGCTAACAGTCCTGCCCAGAAGCCTAATTTCTAGAACATTGAAGGAAAGTAAATAATAACAATAATAGTAAACATTAATATGCTTGAAGAAGAAATCATATTTTGTAAGAGCAACTGATTAATTCAGTTGAGTTTTGGCACATGCATTGATTTGGCCAGTATCCTTATTTATGGGTGCTTGATGATGTGCTTCTGATGGCTTATTAGTATCAAGTCATCTATTAATATCTATTTGCATAAGCTTTACATGCATTTTAGCTATGTAAACACCCCTTCATGAAACAGGGTTAAAGCAAGTCCAGAGTCCTTTAATTTTAGAAAACATTCAGGATAAAGAATTAAAGAAAATTCAGTTTTAAGCATCATTTTGTGCATCTGCATGTAGCAATCAAGAATCACAGCATGCTAAAGCAATAATCAGAATGCATTTTCTCAAAGCCCAAGTGCTATTAAGTATGCAGTCATCTTCAGTACTGTGGATTTGCTTTAAACTAATACCTTGCTTCTCAATCCGGATTAGAATTCCACTAAAACATTAACAGCAATAAAGAAGTTTTTAGTTTTGAATTCAGAGAAAGGTTAATTTCATTTCCAGGTATAGGGCATTTTTTTTTTATTTTTTTATTTTTTGCTTGTACTTTTTTCCCAGAAAATTGCCAGAAGAGAAAATATACTTCCTTTATATCTTAATTATTAGAAGGCTTGTGCAGAGTCAATTCTTCAGCTTCTTGGATGGATTCAGATCTATATATCACAATTTCTTCAAGCTGTCATCTATGAATTATCACTCTGTGCTATCTCCTATGAATAATCCCAATTTTGCTTTTTCTTGTCAGACTTTTTTTTTTTTTAGATGAACTCAGCATTCACTGTTTAAATTCTCCCAAGTTATATACCTGCAAATGCTTGTGAAAGCACAGGGCACTGAAATCATTACCATCCTGAACTTTTCATTAGGAATACTGTTTTCTAGGGAGAATGAAGAACTATAGCTTGTTTCTGGGCTTGAGAATAGTCTTTGAGTTCTCCATGCAGATTCAATGTACATTTACTAGTGCTCAAAAATATCCTTGTGTGTACATACTGCTCTCTGGAATAAGCATGCACATTTATGTGTTGCCTTTGCAAGTACTCATTTAACTACAGAACTGATGGCCTTTACAGCTTAAAAACAATGCTTCTGAATGCCACTGTACCTTATTACACTTTGTGCTTTTTTGAGATTTTTCCATCAAACTAAAGAACAGCTGATATAATCACCTACCATATGACTAAGGCTGTGAAGGTGTGTGAGAAGCAGACAGGAATGTACAGATAGAGAGGTAAAGCATATGAAATAAATATTAAAGAAGGAACAGGCTGAAAAAATCTTTTTAACTCAAGAATTGCATTCATTGAAAAAAAGTATTTTGGCCTTAGAGGTAATGCAGACCTTGGTGGAATTACTGCACGTTCTATATCCTGTCCTTGTGACCCTTCTTTTGCTAGCAGAATATGAAGCTGTTAATTAAATAGCCAGAGACTGTACAGTGTAAGTTGATTTACAGCATTAGGAGGCACATGAATTCCTTACTTTGCTCAGCTCAGCCAATTTCATTCCTTTAATCTTCATTTACTGGAATTTCACTCTAGGTCTTGATAATATTTATGGCAATTTACTGCACTGATGGTTTGCCACACCTTTTGAAACATATAATACGGACTTGGCATTCTTGATTTCTAGAGCAGAGATGTCAGCTCAAGGAATTTAGACAATATATGTGCCCATGAAATGAATGGCTGTCCTATATTAATACACGGATAAGATATTAGTTAGAAATTAATTAGGGATTCAGTGCTTTATTTACCAATACAATTATAGTTTATCTAAACTATTAATGTTTTATTTTAAAAAATGCATATAAAAAGATAAGACCTCCATATACACAGAAAAAAAGGCCAGTACAGTACACTCTTTTGTTTTCCACCTTGTAGGTGTTTGTTGAAACCATTTATTACAATTTTCAATGGCTTTCCTATTGCTAGAGTTTACTTAGAACTATGTGTCTGCAAAATCTATGTTTAATTTTTCAGTGAAAAGTCATGATCTGCTGTATTGGACGTACTAAAGTAGAATCATAGAATCATGTAATAGTTAGGGTTGGAAAGGACCTTAAGATCATCTAGTTCCAACCCCCCTGCCGTGGGCAGGGACACCTCACACTGAACCAAAATGTATACTTCACACTAAATCCAAAGTACATCCAGTACAGGTATTTCCCCCTTAAATAATAATAAAAATACCTATTTTACCTTTTGCCAGTGATGTTGAAGTAAATCTATCTACTTCTATAAAAATACTTGTGTGTAGGCAGATTTAATTAATTACATTAAGTTGCATATCTATCTGATTTGTTTGAATGCCTCCACAGAGGTACCCTGAATCAGCATGTTTAGGAGAATCAGCTTTACATAATTAGGCAAACATTTATACTTGGAAGCCAAAGAGATGCTTCGTTCCCTGATTAGAGTGTCTCCACTGAACTCCGTCATTACATTTACATTGAATTATTTTTCCAACTAATTTCCAGCAGTTTATGGCTACCTATTTATTATAGACTTTCAAGACTATTTAAAAGTACATGGGGCAATATATTTCAACATTCTTTTGTTTCTTAAAGAACTACAATAGTCAGAATCTATCTATCATCTGTATGTTTTGGTTGATAACCACAGCAAGGTTATTTAGTTACTTTAGTAGTTATTGCACCTGTATTTAATGCTAAAATTGTCTCTGAATGGCCAAGCGACCCAATAGTTTTTGAAGGTTAATGGTGAATACTGATAGAATTTGCTACAGTGATTTTTAGCATCATATCTTAAAGAAGCAACAGGTCATGCTTGTTACCTACAATTGTGCATTCATTCAATTTCCCCCACATATTAGTTATGGTGAGGCAGAGAAACAAAGAGGAAAAGAAAGTTTAATGGCTTGGGATGGAGAAAAGAAGCTACCTTATTTCCGACTCTACTAAATTCAGTAAGCTGATGCAGTACCACATTGCTGTGTTACATAACTGACCAAGGTCACCTTGTCATAACAGTCCAAATGGAAACATTAATGGGTGTGCACATGTATAAAAGAAACTAGATGTGACTGGACTTTACACTGTGGATTGAATTCTACTAGGCAGATGCCTAAAGTGTGGATACTTCCTATGTGTTTAAATAGGTTGCATACTAAGGCTATTTTCAATATTTGAAAAAAAAAACCAAACTAGAATAATTTATAATTTAGGCAGCATTTCCAAAACAGTTGACCCTGATACATACCGTTAACATTAGAATTCAATACGGAGAACACCAGTCCCACAATGATCATGTAAGCTCCAGAACTGAAAGCAATTTAGCCATGCCACTGCAACTAAATAGCACACACAGATGTCCAGTGACCTGGGTGTATCAGTTAGAAGCCCTGAGGTCCTGCCTGTGCACAGGGACTATGTACACTGGACTATGGTAATGCACCAGTTAGTTTTCTGCCCTGTGCTACAGGCAAGATTGGACTTGGTCCTTAAGTTTCAAAATTAATGCAGCTGTACAGGGGTCAGTAGGATTGCGAAACAGTGGAGATACAGATTATGTGGAAGACGATTACTTCAGTGGGAAACAATAGCTAAGGCCATGATCCTTTTGGATTCTTTTGGCCTTGTCTGTGCTTCTGTAAATCTTACAGGTATTTCTGGGAGTTGATGGCAATTTGACATAATTTGACACAGCCTTAGTAAAATCCAAATAAAAAGAAAAAAATTCACAGCATATCAGTATATTTAGCGCATTTGTGAAGAAAGCCAAGCTCTTTACTAAGCCACCACATCAGAAATAAACCTGGTTGTTAGTTTCTCAAAATAATCCACTCATCTTTTATTCAAAGGTTGTTCATAGGCTTAAGATGTTAGTGTTAACATAATTTCCTATGAGGCTAATAAGACTTCAGAGCTCAGCCTTTCATGATCAAATTCTGCAAAGTACTGTGTAACTGGGACCAGATTGTCATAAAAGGAGGGTATCTTATGTCAATAAAAGGGCAATGAGTTATAAAAAAAAAATAATATTGCAGATACCTTACAAGATTGAGGTTTTAAGATATTTATAATTTTATTATAAAATGCTTAATTTAGGCTAAACAATGTAAAACTATATGAGCCACCTAGTACAGGAGTTAGGAAAGCTGAATATTGACCTCACTGGTCTGAGATGATCCTTACATTTGATAGTTTCTTTGGGTAGCTTGCTTCCTTCCTTTCTTCTTTTTTCTTATCATAGAATGATGTTTGGAAGGGACCTTAAAAATCATTTCCTTCCAACCCCCCTGCCACGGGCAGGGACACCCTCCACGAGACCAGGTCTTTCCTGACATATTGTGGGAATCCGGAAGAAGATAGACTGTTTGTGAGATTGATGTGTTTGCTTATCTTTGACAACTGTAGTCTTGGGCTGGAACGTCGAGGAGTGGTGAGTGGAGGATGATTGCAACATAAGCCATGTTACAGAACAGGAATTCTTCAGTCCAACAGCCATGTTAAAAAGTTACTTCTATTTTACAAAACCAAAACCGGTATGTAAGATACTAGAACTCAAAATGAAGCTTAATGTACCCAGTTAGCAAAGCAGAATTCCAATATTTTAATGAGTTCTTATCAGGACAGGAATGAATTGCAGATGACACCAAGCTGAGTGGGAATGTTGATCTGCTTAAGATTAATAAGGTTTTACAGAGGGATCTGGATGTGCTGGATCAGTGGGTTGAAGCCAATTGTATGAGGTCCAACAAGTCTTGGTGCCGAGTCCTGCACATGGGTCACAACAACCCTATGCAACACTAAGGATTAGGGAAGAGGGGTTGGAAGGCTGTCTAGTGGAAAAGGTCAACAGCTGGCTAAATATGAGTCAGCAGTGTTCCCAGGTGGCCAAGAAGAGAAGCAATTGAGTCCCCATCTTTTGAGACATTTAAAATATGTGTAGATGTGCCATTTAGGGACATGGTTAAGCAGTGGAATTAGCGGTATTGGTTTGAGGGTTGGACTAGATGATCTTATAGGTCTTTTCTAACCTAAACAATGCTACGATTCTATAAATTATTTTGCCAAAGTAAGGGAAGCTGGAAAAAAAGGGTATATTTGTCAAACACAAAGATAAATGATACAGAAAGTCATTTTCAAAACAGATATAATTGAAACTCTATGATAAATTTAAAAGAGCTGTTTTGGAATAACATTAGAAAAGAAACCAGACTTGTAAGATATTTTTGATATGATACAGAAAAGAATTCATAATACCCAGGAAATCACTAAAAATCACAAGGAAATATCAATATCTGATACTTCATTGTGTTTACTTTAGAATGAATGAAAACTGAAACATTGCTGTGTTAACTGTTTTTGAAGAGCTATGATTCAATACAGAATTTTCTGATTTTCTGGCGGTTATGTATTCATATTTGATATGTTTTTCATAGTATATTTGGAATTTTTCTAGTTTCACCATTAAGTTGAATTTATGAATGGATAATAATAACAACAACTACAAATAATGGAAAATATGTTTCCAAGCCATGTGATGTTTATTTTCAAATAATTAAAAATATTATTCTAAATTTTTTTAAATAAATAGATAAAATGGGAATATATGTACAGAAATAGATTGAAAAGAAAATAGACCAATTCTGAGTACTCCAAAGGATGTGTCTGCTATCCCTATTCCTTTTTCATATAATTCTCCTCTGGCAAGCTATAAGTAGTCTAAAAAGCTTATTCCTACAAGAAATCCTAAATTTCTATGATAAAAGTACCTTAGATGTCACTTCATAAAATCAGTCACATAAATTGTTCATTGCAATGAGTGTATTTTGCTATATTCCTATTGCATATATACTAATTTTTGACCACCAGGAAATAATAATTTCAGAGAATCTTAAAATGACTTGTTTGGCAAATATTTTACACAATGAAAACATTACATTCAGAATGAAAGCATTTTGGTTTTCCACTAAAAGGCTCAACTCTTTCATTTTGTGTACCATATTTCTGTGAGGTACTGAGTACACTCAGCTCTCATGTAAGGGTCTGATTCTAAATCCATTGCAAGTGATTAAAAGACTCATTTCAATTAGGTTTTTGATGCAGCCCCGAATCAATAAGACATGAAAGATCTCAGTGTTACAGGTTTATGCAGACAGGAAAACTTCAGGGACATGGATTATTTTCTTATACGAAAAGAAGGCTCAAATTAGTACAGCGTTAACTGGAGGTGAGTATGACAGAACACGTATTCTTGATCTAATTTTTAATATTTAAAAAAATCTAATATGCTTTTTCAATATAGCCCACTAATTTCTTACACAAATGATAGCTATCTTTAGTGTGATCAAAGTCATAAAATCTTGCTGATGTTTGTCCAAATATTAAAGCAATTAATTATATTCCTAGTTCCCAGTATGTCAGAAACAGTCTTCCTCACGAAGTCTGGCATATAATAGAAGACGCACACCAATTAGGCTTATAAATTGTATTTATAAGAATGCCAACTCAGTGAAATGTGCTTCATTAAAGTCCTGTTTATATTTTTTAACAAGCTGATTTTTTTCTAATGCTTATGCAGTAAAAGATTTGGTTTAGGGATCCAAGAAATTAGATATTGCTTAATTGTGTCCTGTGAGAAAACAGATCTGTCACAGTGAGTGATCCAATCAGTTTCTTAGAACAAAGTGTATCACTGAGAACACAATAGCATTATTTCGGTTTCAGAACTTTATGGTCATTAATTTTGAAGTGTCCATTAACTGGGGAAATTATTTCGCCTTATTTTGACTTTGGAAAAGTGCCAGTGAATCAAATATTAGACTTCAGGAGAACAGCTTTAGTTATTCTGAAGAGAATAACTGGTACCTCTGTGGCTCATTTTGTTTTCTGTATCCTAGACTCCAAGACTACAGAAAGCTTCCTGTATCTCTTTTTCCCTAGATTTGATTACTGGTGTTATCTTTTTTTCCTAAAGCACTTTGTGCTCATGTTAGACACCTCCGCTGTCAGCTCTTTGTGAATTCAGTGAAAATGGTCAGTATTGTAGTGAATACATACCCTAGGTCTCAAGCAGATATACAAAAGCAAAGTGCATCAGCGACAGCTTCAGCATATTTCTTCAAATGCATGAGACGTGTCCTATGCTTCAGCTGATTACTTGTTTTGGGATAAGCTGACTGTATTTTAAGTGCATTTTATTTGCAGTATGGAAGATAAACCAGCTGAATTTAAATGGAATATCAAACAGAATATTTGACCAGTGTAAAATAACATCACCTTTTCTAGTGCATCCCAACACACCCAGTCAGTTGCCAACACCTATAATAAATGCTTGGAGCAATATAGAGATATTCCAGCTACTCCAGTCAAGGAGCCGGCTTCATTTGGAGCTCAGCTCAGATGCCTCTACACAAATGCCAGTAACATGGGGAACAAACAAGAGTAATTAGAGATGTGTGCACATCTACAGGGGTATGCTATAATAGGTACCACAGAAACATGGTGGGATGGCTCCTGTGACTGGAGTGTTGGAATGGAAGGTTACAGGCTCTTTAGAAAAGACAGGCCCGGCAGGCAGGGAGCGGGAGTTGCTGTTTATGTCAGTGATAGGCTGGAGAGTATGGAACTCTGTCTGGGGACAAGTGAGTAGTCAACAGAGAGTTTGTTGGTCAGGGTTAAAGAGAGAACAGCGATGGGAGACATTACTGAGGGGATCTGTTACAGATCGCCTGATCAAGAGGACTCTGCGGATGAAGCACTCTACAGACAGACAGGAACAGCCTCACTCTCACAGGCCCTTGTTCTCATGGGGGACATCAACCATCCTGATATCTACTGGAGGGAAGGTGCAGCCCGGCACAAGCAATCCAGGAGGTTCCTCAATTGTGTGGAAGACAACTTCCTTCTGCAAGTAATAGAGGAGCCAACAAGGAGAGGTGCCATGCTTGACCTCATGCTCACCAGCAGGGAAGGGCTGGTTGGAAATGTGATGCTCCAGGGCATCCTTGGATGCAGTGATCATGAGATGGTTAAATTTGAGATCCTCAGGACAATGAGAAGAGCAAGCTCACTGCCCTGGACTTCAAGAGAGCAGACTTTGGCCTCTTCGGGAACCTGCTTAGTAAGGTTCCATGGGATATAGCCCTGGAGGGCAGGGGGGCCCAAGACTGTTGGTTGATATTCAAGGATCACCTGCTGCAAGCTCAGGAGTGCTGCATCCCAACTAGAAGGAAGTGCAGCAGGAAGGCCAGAAGACCTCCTTGGATGGATAAGGAGCCGCTGAGGAAAATTCAAAGGAAAAAAGAGGCTTATAAAAGGCAAAAGCAATGACAGGTGGCCTGGGAAGAAAACAGGGATGTTATCTGGGAAGCTAGGGACCAGGTTAGGAAGGCTAAAGCCCAGTTAGAATTAAACTTGGCTACGAATGTTAAGGATAACAGGAAGGGATTGTATAGGTACATAGCGAATAGAAGACAGACTAGGGACAACATAGGCCCCGTCCAGAAGCTATCAGGAGAACTGGCTACCCTGGATTTGGAGAAGGCAGAAGCTCTTAACGACTTCTTTGCCCCAGTCTTCACTGGCAAATGCTCTGACCACACCACCCAAGTCTTGGAAGGCAGACACAGGGACTGTGAGAATGAAGACCTTGGGCCCACTGTAGGAGAGGATCTGGTTCGAGACCATCTTAAAAACCTGAACAAGTACTGTGTACAGTTCTGGTGTCATCAGCATAAAAAGGACATGGAACTATTGAAACAAGTCCAGAGGAGGGCCACGAGGATGATCAGGGGACTGGAGCACCTCCCATACGAAGACAGGCTGAGACATTTGGGCTGTTCACCCTGGAGAAGAGAAGGCTGCATGGAGACCTTATAGCAGCCTTCCAGTATCTGAAGGGGGGCTATAGAGATGCTGGGGAGGGACTCTTCATTAGGGACTTTAGTGATAGGACAAGGGGTAACAGGTTAAGACTTAAACAGGGGAAGTTTAGATTGGATATAAGGAGGAAATTCTTTCCTGTTAGGGTGGTGAGGCACTAGAATGGGTTGCCCAGGGAGGTTGTGAATGCTCCATTCCTGGCGGTGTGCAAGGCCAGGTTGGATAGAGCCTTGGGTGACATGGTTTAGTATGAGGCGTCCCTGCCCATGGCAGGGGAGTTAGAACTAGATGATCTTAAGGTCCTTTCCAACCCTAACTATTTTATGATTTTTTGTATTTTTGGTGTGTGATAGGTATGGTATTTTGGACTGCACATGTAGACTTTGAGGTACTGTATTATCAGAGGTTATTCTGAAATGTATGAGACTCAAAAGAAAAAACCTGTCCTACTCACAGTAAAGGCTGCACATGAGAAATAATTCAGTTGGCTTCAATACTGCACAAAGCTAGAGAGTATACAGGAAAAGAAAACCTGTGCCTAGCATTATTACTTCTGGGACAGAGAAAAAAATATTAAATTTCCATGCTCCCTTTCCTTTAAGATTCTTTTAAAAGAGAGACTTTTGCTTTGTGGCAAGCCTAAAAATCATGCTAGCAGAGTATAATTATGTTATGAGACAAACTGAAAAACTTCTGCAGAGTAGTTACAGCCAGAACATATGAGACAGCAGATCAAAACAAAATTTATTAATAAAAAAATAGAGATAACTGGTGACCTTCCTGTGTGTTCTCAGCAAAGTTTGTTACCTGGCTGTCTTCAACCACAAATTCGATTTGAATGTAAATTATCTGGTGGCTCACTTCTCAAGGATCGAGTTTTCTTCTAAGGGGAAATTTTCATTTAAGTCACCTAATAAAGCTATCTGTGGAGAGCACCTCTGCAAGAGGAGATCACCTAATATGGAAAACTCTTCATGAAAGGACTATTGCAAGATGGCATTTTGTAACCATACATCTGAAATATAAATATGTATGGTAGCATGAGTGAAGCCCTAATAGGTCACATATGCTTATGTCTCTGACGGGCCATCTCTAGAGTTTCTAGTCATCCATTCTGAAAAAAAAACACTGGCTAACATAAGACACAGCTTTCATCACAATCAGACAAGTGAACCCAAAGAATTCCTTCAGAAACCTGAAGTTCAGAGAAGTTTAGGGCTGGAATTATGCATCCCATTCTGAATTCCCTAGTGATTACACGTGACATAGGAAGTATCATTGATGGGCAGATTTTATTTCTTAAATAAAATCTTATAATGTCATGTGAAGTCCAAACTACAGAGTATTAAGAAAACTCTTATGTGTCTTAAATTATGTGTGCTTGGACTAGTTGGCCAAAAATAGATTTCTGATTCTGCATTTCCAAATTAAGTTGTCATATATTTAGAGTTGAATATCCAGAGATAGCCCAGAACGGAGACTCCTTTTTTGAACTTCTGGACTAGGTTTCATGTTGTTTTCTGACTTTCATCCGAATCCTGTGGTTAAATGTTTATTTACCCAGTATATCTGAGAACAGGATTTTCACACTCTCTGTGTGAAGTGGCACCTACAAATGACAGTACCTATATCATATGCACAATGTGATGCTAAATTCCTTGTGAATATTCTTTAAAGCTTATATAATCTATTACTTCACTTTCTGAAGTCCCTTCCAATCATCTTTTGCCTTGCATTTTGATTCCTGCAGTCAATTCTGGTTTCTGTTTTATTTTTTTTCTATTTGTGGCTGATTGCTTCAACAATTACAGTTCAACGGTTTAATTTAAATATGAAGTTTCTTTGCCTCTCATCCTCAAATCTAATTCTAATTCAAGATGTGGTTGAAAATGAAAGCTATAATACCCCAAGTGTAAAGCAGATAAAGAAATATGAACACTGAAGTAATTTAGGAAAATAATCTTTATATAAGCACTTTGCTGTGGCTTGAGTTGTGCCATTGTGAGTATGCTTTGGACTCTAAGGTCTGTGCTGTGAGACCATAATGGATTTACCCAGTAACTAAAGCATCACATGCTGAAGAAAAAGCATATGAAGACTTTAAATGCATAAAGAGCACTTTTTAAGCCAGTACCAGAAACAGCAGTGCTGTTAATGCATTAAGGGTCCTGCAGCAGAGGTAATTTTTTTAAAGTACTGCATGTATTTCTGTGCCTACTTTATTTACAAAGTGTGCCTGATGAAAGGAAGAAGGTCATTAGATTTCTGCTTCATGGCCCATGGAAATTCTGTAGTGTTTCCTGAATATGCCGCCTATTCTATACACACTCATCCCACACATTAATGTCCTACTGGTATATTTACTCAAGATTTGTAATGCTAGCTGAGTCACAGCAACCTATTGATCAAAGACATCTTTTATGCTTAGAGTAATACAGATCTATCTGGAGTTTTAATCTGTGAAATTTCACCCAGACTTCACATTTTTCCCTCTAAAGTTTGTGAAGGAGAAAAAGTTTACTACATTTTTAAAAGCAGAATAGGAAATCATCATAGCTGTAGCTGTACAAATGCAGCTAAAATGGAGTAAATTTGTGTGAGTTAGCCTTCTGTCTATAATGTTATAAACAAACAGATACTCTAAGAGGTAAACTCCCTGTGTGAATTTATTCTTGCATCACATTTTTTTGCCATAAGAGAAACCATTCAAGTCATTCTACCTCTCTTCCCTACTCTCAATTTAGGAAGATAGATAAACGGATGGATAGATGGATGGATAGGTAGATTAGATAGATAGATGATAGATAGATAGATAGATAGATAGATAGATAGATAGATAGATAGATAGATAGATAGATAGATAGATAGAAAAACGAAACGTATGTTTTTCTGCTACATGTGAATATAAGAGGAGTTTGATATGATACCAAAGGTGTCCATAGATAGGGGAAAAATAAAAGAAAAAAAAAAGGCAGAACTGATTTGGTCAGATGGATTTGAAATTAAGAAACTAATGACATTTTAATTTTATAGGCAAATGAAGCTGGAATGCTTGGAATTCTGCCTGAGAGTGGATGATGAGCCAGTTGAGAATTTATGGGTCAGATTATTAGGCAGACCAATATGGGTCATATTGTGGTGTCTCTTACAGGCTGCCTGATCAAGAAAACGAAGAGGTCTTCAGTTAACTTGAAGAAGCCTTATATTCACTGGCTGTGGTTGTTAGGTTATTATTTTACCACCCTAGTACCTCTGGAGGTACAACACAGCAGGGCACAAACAATCCAGGAGATTTCTGGAGTACGTTGATGATAACATGGTACAGGTGATCAAGGAGCTGACAACGGCAGATGCTTTGTTTAACCTCACACTTAGAATATAAGGAAGAACTGATCTTAGGGTGTATGAAGCTGAGGGAGCTAGCTGATGTGTGGAGAATTGGCTGAGAATGACAGGTTTTATGTGGCTGGAAACTTTGTGGTCCAAGTCTGAGTGGGTGTGTGGTGGTAGAATTACTAAATTCAAGACAGGTGGCATGATCCTGGGAAAGGATGAGCAGTAGGAAGGAGCTCAGTGGAACCAGGTTTATTACAGATTTTCTGGGAGCTGTTTGCATATTTAGTAACATGTTTGACTGAATGAGTCTGAAATATTTCAACACAACTCCAAAAATGTGTTTGTGGATCCTGACAGGTCCATAGACTTTGACTTGGTTCTAAATTGCTGAGCCCTATTAGAAATACTAATTCTTCTGGACAGGAGCAGAAGGCCTTCAGGTAATTCAGGAATGTTAGTGCTGCAGAGTAAGTGTCTCTCATTTCAGTAACGCTACTTAGCATGTACTGAGGCTTGGACTTCTCTGCCTTAATGGGAGATGGACATCTACGTCATTTCTATGTCTTTTTGAAGCTATAACCTATGATCTCTTGAGTGTAAGTGGTTAAGTGTGCACATTCACTTTTGTGCACTTATTTCTATTTCAATCTGTGGCACTATTTTTCTCTTCCACCTGACTCAGTATTAAGTTCTGCTTCTAATGCTCATGACCCTTCAGTTATTTTCATCATAGCCTTCATGCCAGCAGTGTCTTGATAAAATAAATCTGCCTGGAAGGACACTGGCACTGCTGCAGTGTATACCTCATTTGGTGACTGCAAGGAGTTACCATCTAAATCTCCTTTCATCTCCTTTACTGGAGAGCTCCCCTCTCCTGCTGTCTGGAATGTATATTCTGTGTAATCAGAACCTCCATCACTAGCAGGCCTGCCAAACAGTCTATGTGTGATTTCTCTGCAGGTTGGCAACAAGGAAAACAAGGAGAACTTCAAAATGTAAGATGTAATTTTATTAAGTGCGTTATTTTCAAGAAGCATCTGTTAGCTGTATTGGAAAAAAAAAGCATTTACAATTTTTAGTGATAATACTCTATTTTGTAAGATTATTATTCAATTCTTAATCAGCCTGAGCTGTGAATATAGCAGTTAATTCCTGTCACTGACAAATTCATTTCCAGTCAATTTTCCCTGGGAACCTTGGAGAGATACTGCTTTGCATTGCATTGGTTTGACTGCCACATTTTTTCTTCAATAATCTCTCTGTATAGCCCTCTCTGTAAAACTCCTTTTTGCTCACTAAAATCCTTCGGTCTTTTGTTTTCGTCATTAAGCTCTTGACTACTAGACCTTCGCATGACCAGGCAGTGCAGCCCTCCCTCTCCTGCACTGAAATGTCTAATGTATCTTGATTTTCCAGGTCAACAGTCATTCTTTTGCCACTATAGTCTAAATCCTCTTCCAAAACTGATTGTTCAGCAGTTTGCTGACCTTCGCTGCCAAACCTTTTGCTGTTTTTTTCCAAAACCGTGGCATTCTTTGAATCTGTTCTTTTTTCACTTGTTCAAGGGAAAAAAAAAAAAATAAAAATAAAGGACCTTTATCATGTAAGATTTTAAGAGCTTCTCAGCAGGGCAGAGAGAAGAAGCAAAGAGTGAGAGATGTAAAACCCTGAACTACTCAGCACTGACACTTGAAACAATTGGTATCATTCCATGCTGTACTGATGGGGCTTGAACCAGGACCACCTTCGAACCTGCTGTTTTTCACCTGGCAAACCACCCGGCACATGGCTATTTATCCATACATAAGCAGGATGAAGGACTGAAGAGATAATGCTCAGATTTGAATCTGAAAGGGAACTGAAATAACAGATTGACAATATTTATTCAAATTTAAGTATCACTGAAAATGTGTGCAAGTTCAGAGTATCTCCCGATATTAGTTTCTTTTAAATCTAATTATTTTACTTTTTTCTTTCAGAAATATTCCTAGTGAATTTTCTTCTCTTTTAAAGGATAATTTCAATAAACATTTAATGCTCCAGCTATTTCCTATACAGCATGTGTGCAGATGCAGAAACAAAATGTCCTGCTTTTACCACCTTCTACATTTCAGTGTTCTTCTCCCTTTCCCTCTTACTTATCTACTTTTTCACTTGCTCAGTGGTTTTCCTCAAGGCATTTTCTAGGGTACTAGCTGAGTCTGTCATGGGTTGTGTACTGAGATAAACATCATGCAGTACATTTTGCATTACTTTGCTGCTACTCAAGTCAAACAGTACCAGAAATTACTTGCTCAGAGAGGGATTGGACTTTTTACTTATCAGAAGAGTCTTCATTGGTTCCTGACTAGGCATACATTTATTTCCTAAAACCAGTTTTCAGTCACAGAGCTCACTCATTTCCGTAGATATAACAGTTCTTTATCATTAAGACAGAGTCGAATTTTCCCCTGCGTATGCTCCAGAGCAATTACAACATTTTAGGAGTTTCCTGAGCTGCAGATACTTTTCTGCCCAAATCATCAGCCACTTGCGGTGTGAAGCTTCTCTTCGGTCTCAAGACTGACCTGTCATTTCTCCTTGCCCTTTCCATGTGTCAGTGACTGTTGACTGTTCTGCCTTTTCTAAATTGCTCAGTGTTGCAGGCTTCCTTCCTTTAAAGGTTTTTTAATTTGTTTCAGCTTACTTTCTGCAGCATTACCTATTGTCCTGAGCTCAAACTTTGGAGCTCTGTTGACTATTGCTGTTATAGTTTGGCAGTCCAGCATTCAAACAACATTTTACACACTTTAGTCATGTTCATTGTCCTAAAGAGTTCACAGTGTAATTAAAACAAGGTAGAAGGGAGAAGATATTTAGTAAGACTTGATGAGAAACTGTTTTGAGAAATGGACTTAAGAAAATATGTAAGTGAAGACAGGATTTTTTTTGAGAGAAGAACTCGACAGTCTAAAAAAATAATGAAATCAGCAATCAAATGAGAAGAAATAACGAAGATCAGCTGAAGAAATAAAAATGCAGTTATAGACAGGCAATGTAATGAAGTGAGAGTATCATGGTGGTATGTTGCAGGTCTGTCAGCAATGACAGATGTTTTGGAAAAATAAACAAAAGGTATGAAAATCAGAATAGTCAGAGTGCGGTCAAATGCTGATAGATATGTGTTGATCTGTTGATAGATATGTGGATAATGTAAGCATGAAGGCAATGTAGGTAGCTCATCACCAGCCACTCTCTTCTTCCTTCTGCCTCCCTGAAGGTTACCACCCCTTACCTCCCCCCTCGGATTTGCTGGTATAGCTATACATGCAGCTGTCCCCAGCCTGATTCTGTCAAAATAATTTGGTTTTTAAAACCTACTAAAACACTTCTCTGCAAGGGTTTTACAGATCAGATCATTCTGACAGAACTAGGTTAAGGAGCAGTTGTGCTTACAGGTCTGAGGGAGCACTTGTGGAAGGAATACAGGGCAAAATTTAGTGCCTGCGCACTAAATAGGATAATGTCTGTTAATGGGTTAACAATAGGATAATATCTGATTAACAGAGGAGATAAATATGAACTCAATTTCTTCATAACAAAGAAGTTTAAGACATAGAAGCAGAGGTTTTAACCAGAAGAGAGCAGGCCACTAGCAATGGCATAAAATCTGGGAGATCTGAAAGAGGAGAAGGGAGATACAGCTCACCAAAGTGCACAGCTGTCTGGGATTTATGCATGGTGTGTCTCTACTTTTGGGAGAAAATCGATGTGACTGCATGTAAGAAGGGCCTTCTTGCAGCAGATCTGTACAAGTGGCTACTGTTAAGGTTAGACAGGCAACCCTAGACAGCCTTACCTGACATGTTGAGATTCCATTTCTGCCATACTGCTGCTTGCTCACTTGGTTTCAAAGGGTTGTTTTAGAAAATCTTTATGAAAGAAAAATTGATGAAGCAATTGCCCTGTTTCACCTACTGGCTACATAGCAGCCCCGTACTATGTATCATTCAGTATGTGTAATCAATCAGGCATGACCCTGTGTTTATCCACCTCCCACAGTGTTCACCTTCGCAATCTTCATCTATTCCATACAGAAAGCAAGACATTTTATAAAATGCTGATTCTGAATATCTCTTAAGTGTCCTCTGGGAAGGTGCATATCTTCCTTACATGTCAGGCCCTCACATGTGCTGTCACTGAGGATGAAGAAGGAAATTACAACTTCATCCTAGTTTGCATTATGCTAGGAAAGCACTTCTGAGACCTCCATTCTCCTTAATATGCCCTCTTCTTCCTTGTGCATCAAGACATATCACACTCAGTTTGTATATGCACTGCTGCCATTGTTAATGGAACAACAGAAGACAACAATTTTATCATCTAATGTACTCCACGGCCCATGTACAAAATGCTTTATATATCATATAACTCAGTTAAATCACATCCAATTCTTCCAAGGCTAGTAAAACCACAATCTTACCTGGAGCTTTACTCCTTGCCAAGCTTATGCTTCTCTTTTCTTCCCTGAGGTGCTGTAGCTGTTTAATAAAAAGGTCACAAGCAATATTTCCTAGCAACGATGAATATTTTCTTTAAAACAGCTACATAATTTTCAGTGAATCTGTTACAAAGAGCAACAGCTCCCCTGACTCTGACACTTCAGAAAGTCATCCAAGAAACAAAAATACTAGGAACTTGCTTTAGCAGTGAACTTTAACATGAGAGTTAAAGTTAGGTGCTTACTTAAATATTTTGCTTTGGGATCCAGGAAAATCATAAACTATAGAAAAAAAGGTCTTTTGTAATACCTAGTTAAGATAGAAATTTCATAATCACTGTAATGCAACCTAAAAGGAATGAGGCAAGCCATCTCACCCTCTGTCCCATCTCCAGCCGTTCACTCCTTTTGGACTTAAGAAGTGAGTGATCCAGGGACCTAATTGGTATTAAAAAAAACACAACCCTATTTGTGCCTCACAGCCTCCCTCCATCCTTCAGGCTCTTTTTCAGCCTGATTAGTTCCTTGGTCCAGCCTAGCATGCAGTGTGGATTCAAAAGGATGGCAGAGGTGTGTCATCCAGATTAGGGGAGAGAGAAAGCTCATCTGTGCGAAAACTCTCACTTATGTTGGAGTAAAGCAATTGTGAAATTACAGTTACAGAGATAACCTGCATATACATATCTGGTTATATTATACTATTAAATACACAGGATTTTAGTATAAACACTGGGCACAATTTTAAGCAAAGGAGAGATATATATAATTTACTGCAATTAATAGGAGCCTACTGGGAATTTATTATGTATTTTCTGAAGCAGCTTTGTATGTATCCAGTAGACTATAATAGCTTCTTCTAAGAAGCTGATTAGCCCCATCTCAAGAGGTGGTAATGTCCACATAGAAGGTTGTCTCTGGAAGGCACTGATTATGTCATATCTGGGTAAAAGACTGGCTAACCCTTTCCACTTCGCAGTATGAGAAGTGTAAGAAAAAGCCAATTATAGAGATAGATAGTAGTTAAACATTTATTTTTCAAATTGCAGAAGCTTACAAGATAGCTAGGAATCAGCCATACATACGTAATATTGAAATGGGAGGTTGTTACATTTAAATTAAGGCTTTTTGATATTATTTCAAGTGAATTCAAGACACCTTTTTCTCACTGGGTCAGTAGATGCAGGAGACATGAACAAGGTATTTTCAAAGATTAAATACTGAGGTGAATGGATTTTTGATTTTTTTTTTTCAGATGTCAAACAATAAGCAGCCGTTAAAGTGAATGTCAATATAAAGACAACTGTAGTAACTGACAAGTTTACATCAGCTACAATAGCTGGCATCTAAACATTTATATTAAAGCTGTGGCTGAAGGGAGTTTTTATTTGTTAGTGCATGCACATAAGCAAGAGAGAAAACATGGATTATGTAGGCAAGAAATCTCTACTGATCCTGGTGAAGAACAGGTATGCAAATGCTATCTGAAGATATCAGCCCTGACCTACAGCAACTGCACTTTTCAAACTCCTGTTGTCTTATCTCTCCCAACTGTGCCAAGCTTGCAGACAGTATAATTATGTGAGCAAGCATTCATCAAGGACAAGACTGAGCCTATCACTTTCACTGTCCACTGTTGCTGCAAGAAGCCATTAGAAATTAAGCTAACACGTTAAGCCATTGAACATTTTAAATCTCTGGTCTGTAATTACTCTAGCTAGGAAATAAATGACTGTGCAAATGTACAACTGGAGAGGGAGGAGGAGGAAGTAAGCCATGATTTAACATCTGCCTTAGCATCAGAAATGATTGATTCCTTCATGTGCATTCTAAGAGTCTGTATATGCTCGCTAGGGCTGTGGTCCAGCAAAGCACTTGCACTGTGGTATAGACATCAAGCTAAATAAGCACCTAAAAGTCTGCCGAATCAAGGCTGAAAGTGGTGCTATACATGGTATTTGAATTCTGTCTTTTGTAAAGTCTAGTGGAAATCCAACTTTTTCATCCGTGTATTTCAAACCAAGTAACTCTCTTCATTTGACTGAGCCACTGGCTTTTCCAAAGGCAGTGTCAGCGATGTCTTTGGTCTTGGATACTTTAGAACATGCTGGATCTTCTCTATTCCAAGCAGCATATCAGCTTCCTTACATTGCTTGAAACTTTAAGGAGTTAACTAAATCTGAGTGAAATCATAGTTTTCCAGTGATAGAGATCTGCCAGACTGTGATGTTCTGTTGCAGCTGAGCTTGGCTTCCTGGCAGGTGGTGATCACAAGGGAAGCTGGAGTTTTCCCTGGACTGCTTGAGTTCTTTGAATTTGTTCCAAATGGACATCAGACACCACAGCTCAGGGTGAATCCCAGCTCTCTATAAGATCTCACAGCATCATGAATAATGTCAACAGAGAAAACACATACATGAAATAAAAAGCAAACAAACAGGATTATGAGTTGAAAACAAATGGTTTTGCCCTCACAGGAAGGTGAAGTTATCTACTATTCAATATTCATGGTGCATATTAGTAAAACAATGGCAGGTTAAGGCACCAAATGCTAAAGAATAAGATTTTATCTTAATTAATGCATCTTTTTTACCAGATAAAATATAAAGGGGAAAGTAGGTCATACATTCATTTTTCATTATCACCTTCAGGCTTCTCTTTGTTCTTTCTCTCCCTTTTATACTATCCCATGTTCTAACCCCCATGTAAACTCTGATAGATTATGTCAGCACATCACAGACGTCCTCTGACAGGTTGTTATCTGCGTTCATCCTATGTTGCTCTGCTTCTTTCATTTTCAGAATAGAGCTTAAGGGCCCATGAGCATGAAGGAATGCATATTTGCAATGTTTGGCAGTGTTAAGTATTCATGTACAGATAAAATTTGACATCCTCAGACCAGAGCATATATCAGGGAGAAAAAAAAAAGAAAATCCAAAACAAAACCAAAACCAAAACCACCAAACATTCCACACACACCGCACCCCACCCACCCCCCACCCCCCCAACTAAAGCCAAGCCGGGATACAAGCAATCTAATTCTGTGTAAAGTGTGTTTTTTTGTACCTCTGTCTTTTTGTATTTATGTCACAAATGCTATTGTATGATCAATGGCATGCATCAGGACTTCAGTTCTGCTTAATGCCTGAGATAAGTATGCTGGTTTTTCTGTGGACAACCTTATGACATAGGCTATTACAGATGGCAGAATCAAGATCCCCATGACCATCTCAAGGGTTTTACCTGCAAGTCTGTACCATACATCATTTTTCTTAGTTTTCTGCAGTTAACAAACTGAACAGACTCCTACCCCGAGAGTATATCTTACTACCAAAACCCACCTGATATCCTGTTGTAAGAAGAAGAAGATTTTACAGCTGTGGAAGAGACACAGTATGATTCCTGAGAGTGCTGGTTTGGCCAAAGTAAAGGAAACTTAATCCAGTGTTTTCATATCGAATGAAAGATGGCAAGGGGACTCTTGAATGCTGGCCAATACTCATGGTTTCATTGTGCTACATGCATTCCATCTGAATTAAATAGTCAAACATTTTTCCATACTGCACAATACTTAGTGTATGTAACATTTTAATTTCCAAAGTGTGCCTTATAAGCATTAAATAAGTAAGCCATATAATATGCTTGTGGTATAGTTAATTGCATATTATTATCTTATTTTGTTAATACCTAAATTGAAGGCTAACTCCTGAGACAACTTGTCCCAGACTGTGCATTAGCAGTATTATTTTCTCAGTCAATCAATCAATCAATCAATCACATGTGGGTTGAATACATTCTCTGGGATATTCAGATGCTGAATGCAACTCACAGAGCTGTGATGAAGCACCACAAGCATGGAAAGTGTGATGAAAGGAGCAGAACTAGGAGCAGGCAGTTCTGACACAGCTTCGTTCATAGCTAGACCACTGAGGGTTAAAGACCTCAATGAATTCTGTGCATTCTCCAGAAAGATTCAATCTTAGTTGCATACTTTGCGACATTAATCTCATACCCACAGCAGTAGGCTCTACAAAGAATTAGTTTACAGTGGCTTTTTCCTGCTGTTGCTTCCCTATCTATACAGCACTCCAATGACTTTCATGCTTAGGAAGGTGGTGCAAAGCCAGGTGTCAAGTGAGAGTCCCAGATTTGATGCCCTCCTTCACCTAACATGATTGAAATTTACGTTTTCTGGGAGACATCCTCAGCCAAAGGCAACTGGGAGCTGTGGTGGAGGAAGGACTACGTGTATCTTTCTGGATCTTTAGTAAAATTAAAGAAATACAGTCTTTGTGTATGAACTAATAAAAGACAGCAGTCTCTTGCCAGCAGTGGAAGACCCTATGAAAAATTAACTTATGTAAGACCACAGCTGATATTTAGATGAATGCTATTGCTTCTAGGAGGCATACTTCTCTTCTACCATGTTGGTGGAAAGAAAGGGTAAAAATCTGTCTCAAATGGAATATTCTCATTCCTGCCCTGTCTGCTAATCCAATGTTTCTATGCAGTTACACAGCTCTGAAACAAAGAAGACCTCCTGCACAGCATCACCCAGAGCTTTCTTCCAGACCAGCACTGCTGCTGAAACAGGATGATAGTGGCCAGACATCCTCGTCACTGCTAACTTGATGTTTGCAAAAGTGTTGTCAAGGGATTAATTTGAAATTGCTTTTGCAATAATTTTCCATGGGATATTGAAATCCTATTGACATTAAAGATTGTAACAGCTTGTTCTGCTAACCTGTTTTTAAAGAAGTACTTTTGGAAAGCAGGCATGCTGGAAGTAAAGGGAAAAATAATGTGTCTGGGTGTAAGATGATTAATGTTCATTATTAAACCTGTTACAGAAATATCTTTGTACTTGAACTGGTGTACATTTGGCTGTGTAGAATGCCTAACTTCTGGATAGGTTCTGTTTAAAAAACTGAGTTAAAAAATTCTTTCCTCTGATCAGACCTTATTTAAGATTACTGATTTATTAGTTGTTCAGTTATTCATGATAAACCTGATTTCTTCAATTCCTAAAAGAATTGTCTTTTCCAAATCTGTAATCTGTTTTAGTTATCTGTGGCAAAGCAAGGAAGGACTCACTGCTGCATTGGCAATGAAGTGCTGTATCAAATCCTTCCAGGAAATTCATTTCAGAGGTGCCAGCTCTCACAGCTGTCTGTACACAGAGCCAAAGTGCTTCAGCAGAGACTCAGTCTCCCACTCTGTGCATGCAACTAGTCTGAACACCTCCTATTACTCAGGATTCACAGCACGGAGCCCTCATCTGAAGGGGGTTTGTGGAAGAACAGTTTTCTGCACCATTAGCTTGGAGTCCAAGGGAGCAGCAGGTCAGGTTTTATGTGGGTACTCATAAGAAGACATACATAACATACATCTGCTGGTGTCTGCCTCGTCTTACTTGGATATGACATGGTAGTAGGTCTTCTCTGAGGGAGTGCAGAGCTTCTTCACCAAAGCAGATGGATTATTCAGACACACAGGAAGAATCACTATCTGAACAGCTATGCTTCATATCTGTCAATGAAAAACCTGGGCACAAGAGGACTATAGGCCATATCCAGCTAATGGACCATGAATTAGATTATGCATGCCCTGATAAACAAAACTATAAGCAAGAAATGAGGAATGTGTATTCTCAGCCTGAGGAGCTGTACTATAACCTGTAAGGAAGCCATCATCACCTTTTCTTCTCCCCCTTGAAGCCAAGTTCTGTGCAGAATGTGACACATAATTTATGAAACTTGAGAAATAGAAGGAAGGACCCTAATTCTGCAGCTTGTTAATGGGGCATTCCCTGGCGCTGAAGGCAAGCCACATTCGTCCGCTGCTCTAAAGAGCTGTGTATGCCTTTTGCTTTGGAACAGGTACCTGAAGAGCAGAGGGAAGAGAGATTACCCAACCCATTAGCTGTTGAGCTACTTAGCAGAACACTAAAATTTCTGTTCTGAGATTACTACTTCCAGGTGTATTGGAGATGCAAGTTTGGCAGTTTTCGCTCACTTTCAGCTTTATTATGTTGATTTCATCACACTGAAATAGCTACACCCAGAATTACTGTATATTGACATCTCTGTAGAAAATGTAATACTGAGCGTGGTATATGTGCATGCAAATGCAAATAAGTGTACTGGAGAGGCCTTTCAAAACAACTGCAACCACTGTGAGAGAGAAAATCATCCCTCTTCCTCCTGACACCGTGAGAGACCTGCAGTTGTGGAAAATGGAGGCTGAGGATGCTCTATGTGTGTGAACATAATACTGTTGTTCAAAGCTTGATCTTATGGACTACGTGTCGTGTCCATGTCCTGGGACAGGGACTCCAGCCTTTCATCTTTTCTAGCTTCCTTTCATCACCCCTTTGCTTTCTCAGCAGCCATGCTTAGCAGTTTCCGTTTCCTCTGTGCTGCTTCTTTCCCTACTCTTCTCATTAGATCTCTGTCCATGCCTCCATGACAATCGGGCTGAAAGGGGCAGACATGTAAAGAAAGAGCAAGAATAGACTACTTCTAGGGAAGGGCCTGTCTCCACAGTCTCTACATTTCATATATCATTTGCTGCTTTTGGCTTTCATGCTAATGTACATAATTTAGAATTTGTTTGCTTACTTGTCAGTAGATTACAATATTTTTATGAAGTAAATTATGTGAGATACAACTCTGCACATGTGGTTGTGATATGAACCTGAAAAACTTGCAGCCTATAAAATTATGAGAGATATAGCTGTGTGGCTATATGGTGAAAGTCTAGAAACAACTTATAATATTCTCCGAGAGCTCATCTTGGCTGTATCACAGATATTCTCTGTGCACCAGAAAATTACTTACTTTCTGTTGTCTTTATAATGGCAATAATATTTCCTTACTTTTCAAAGTGACCTTTGAGGGTCAAATCATTAATATTTAGTGGCCCTTGTATGTACACTGTCGAGCCATAATGAGCTGTTCTGACATGAATTTGGTATTATTGGAATCTTTATTATTATCATTAAATGAATTACTGTCAAGTGAGTTTCTTATGAAATGTTCTATTAATAATAATGAAATAATAAAAACAATAATGGAAATTAAAGATTTGGGAATCAAAACTTCATTGTTCTGCACTTCTGGTGTTTGATGTCTGCTTCTGATGTTGGCAACATTTTGTTTCTGCACATCTAAATCTAAAAAGGCTAGAATCTCACATATACGTATATTTTTTCCCCCTGGGAAAGAAGAGATGAGCTATAACACAATGAAGCAAATTAGGGTGCATTATACAGTACATTTAAGAATCTCATTTGAATCATCACATCATTTGATGAAAAGTTTATTAAAATGAGTGTGAGTCTTAAGTGGAATAACTTATATGGGCTTTTAAATTGTGTCCTTAGTATCTTTTCTACTAGATATTTGAACTGCACTTCTTGTGCAGTCAGGAGGTAACAGGTATTTCAGAACTGTCAGTCAAAAAGAGGGAGAAATTCACTGGAAAGAGATCTGTTGACTGAAGACTCAGAAGTGACTCAAGAATTAACTGAATTGTTTTCTGCACCTGAAGAGAGGAAATGCTAAGACAATTTAGGGTTTTACATCCATCTTCAAAGAGTACTCATATGTGTGAGGTGAAATATGGTTTACAGAGCAATGAAAATAATGAGTTACTACTGGGCTATGAGAGATGCTAGGTGCGGACCACTCCCTAAAGAAAGATGTGAGTGGACTTGATTGCCACACTCCATGGACGATTATGGCTTTCATTCGAGAAAATGAAGGAGACTGAACTTTAAAGCTTTCCTGCCTTCAGTTATCTTTCCATATGATCCCTCCTTTCTTGTAGGACCATGAGGCATATTCTGCATTTCTTGAGAATCATCTCCCTCTTTTGAGGCTCTGGAATAAGAATAAACAATCTGGAGTAGGAAAAGGTGTTGTCAGCAGCTAGAGACTTTTCTCAGAATTAATTCTGTGAGTTTTTTTTTAACCAAGCAGTATTCAGCTCACAGTGTGCTGCTGCGTATATGAGATTCCTGTCACCCTGAAACAACGGGCTGAGGAACCCAACAAACAGGAGCTGGCTACACAAAAGTAAGAAAATATATTTGAAAAGGGAATTCTATTAATGCCAGAGGAAACAATCTATGCTACATAAAGCTTTCCTTCTGCATTGCGCTTGATTAGCATATTACTGAGTTCAACCTACACCTGCTTTCTCCCCCTCCTTAATTTCAATTATAATGTGCTCCTTTGTGTTGCACCATTTATTACTAAATGAATCTGGTTCTAAGGATGTGCATGTAGCCAATTTATTCATTAGATATATTGTAGTGGAACTGAATAAAAGGTTTTATTATCAATCTCCTTAATTTCCAGTTAGGATTTAGTGGAAATCAATATTAGAGAATGCATAATTGCTAAATCTTCTTAAATTAATAGACTCATTCATTAAGACCCCCAAAAATACTTAGCTGGTATTTCTTGTGACTTTCTCTAATTAATTATCAAGTAGAAAATGACAGTGAGCAGAACAGTTTTTGGCAATCATATGGTGAAATCTGAAGACCAATCCTGAGGAAGAATTAATTTGGATATGCATATACAGTATTTCACTCGTATTGATTATAGGAGAATGCCCTGTGTAAGAAGACAAATGGTAGTTCTATGCTGATGGTCGGCAAAAATTCCAGTACCCAGCAGGTGGTTTTAAGCAGTTCAAGTTGGGACACGTACCAATGTGTAATCACTAATGAAGAGCAGTCAGTTTTAAAAGCTTTGGAATTAAATATAGTGCAATCTATCTGTACGAAACTGCATGGCATATATGCAGTATTTGTGAGACTTCCATTTGTGCCTAACTAGACAAATTTGCTGAGTCAGAAAAGAAGCTATAAAGCACAAAAATTTACCGGAGGAGCAGGGCAAGTGATGAAAGGCTCTGCAGCCAGGTGCATTATCTAGGAGCTGTAGGTCTTACTTGGTCTCAGAATTTAAGTCTTGGGGAGAAGGAATACAAGCTCATGAGTGCAGATGATGGTTTATTGTCAGCTTCTATTGACTTTGCTGTGTGTTCCAGCAGTGACTGGTCACATCCTCCAGAGAACCTGCTGGTGACAGCCCACTGGAATTCAGACTGAATGTGAAATTTCCAATGTCACAGCAGCAAAGTTTTCTCCCATCAGACATGTAAGTTCCACTACTTTTAGCTTTAATCTATCTAAAGAAAGAACCCTCAAGAAAAGGCCTCTCTCCTGCAGTTTCCCTTAGAAAGAAAACCTGGTAGCATTGTCAGGGAGAGAAATAATGTAGCTGGGGATTAAAACTTCATGGATTACACCTGTGCTGCATTTGAGATACCACCTCTGAGTCTCCAAATGCCAAAACTGCTTGAAATACTATGTTCAGAATGAGTCTACGGACCAGTTTAGGTTTGCAGGTGATCGTGTTTTGACAAATATATGCGGAATTCAGTTCTGGCTACTGTGTATCTCTGTCGTGGTTTAAGCCCAGCTGGCAACCTAGAACGGAGCAGCCCTTCACTCGCTCCCCACCCTTCCTCCTCCCACTCCCAGAGGGATGGGGAGGAGAATCGCAAGAATGTAACTCCCACGGGTTGAGATAAGAACAGTCCAGTAACTAAGGTATAACACAAATCACTGCTGCTACCACCAATGTTAATAATGATAAGGGAAATAACAAGGGAAGAGAATACAGCTGCTCACCACCTGCCAACCGATACCCAGCCCAACTGAGCAGTGATCTAACCCTTCCGGGTAACTGCCCCCAGTTCTACATCCTGGACATGACGTGCTGTGGTATGGAATACCTCTTTGGCTAGTTTGGGTCAGGTCTTCACCTCCTCCCTGGCAGAACATGAGGTTTTTTTGTTTCTGTTTTGTAGTCTGATTTCATATTCTGCCTCAGAATTCCTCTTAGGATACATAAGAATGGACAGAGCCTGAGGACTTGTGTTTGCTTTTCAGAACATTGACAATGATTTATTTTCATTTTTTTTAACTATCTACAGCAGTTTTGTGTTACAGAAATGCCAAACATGAAATGCACTCAGGAATTCCATCTTCCTCAGGTTGCACCAGATTCTCACATGACTTATTCAAGGGTAGATCTAGTCCAGTTCTGCCATGAATGATACTGCGTTAGGTATTTAGCGCAATGAAAGTTCTGTCCCTGGTTCTTTTGATTAGTGACTGTTAGCTTAACTTATCTGAATAGTACCTACTTAACAAAACCTCCACACAGCTCAAAGTGTCAGAAAATAACATGCCTAATTCCCTTGTGTGTTTTTGTATTTCTTTTCATGCTGTCTGAGAGCCCAACAATTCTGGAGCTATAATTAATCTTATATCTGTCCCCTTCAGCTTATTATTTTGTGGCATTAATGCTTCCCCATAAGCTGCTAAGAAAAAGAGAAATAAAGATGTATTGATTCTCTAAATGATCAAAATAGAATTTTTCCTCTCTCTTTTTGCTTTTTAGTCCTTAAGTAATATATAATTTACTTATAAATTAGTATAATAACTCTCCCATTCTATAGTAATCAGAAACAGTAAACATATGCATGCATTCCTTTAGAAATAAATGCAATTCTGCATCATTTACACTACATAAAGAAGGGCTCTTGCATTTTTTATTGTTATTATTGTCTTCAGATACAAATATAAACTGGTACCCTTCTCTTAATTTATTCTTCATTAAATTCCTTTGCAAATGGTTATATTAAACTCCTCTGCAATTGTGCTGCCATTAGGCACTTAGACATTTAGAATACTGCTAAACAAATCAGACTGCCTAGTGTTTAAGATCTACAGGCTTTGCACAAAAATAGGAACAATTTGAGAAATAGGTCTTCTATAAACAGTGTGAATATGGCCCCAAGTGTATTAGGCACCAGTAATAATGCCAGAACAGAATACAGCCTCTGCTTCAAACTACTTTTAAATAAGCTGCTGCATGAAAGTTGAAGCATCAAATACGAGTCTATACTTGTCCAAGTCATAAACATTGCTCCAGTCCACCCAAACTATGAACAGATTGTCTAAATTTCAGGAGAAAGCCTCCATTTAGTACAGGTATTAGGTTAGTTATGAATTCAAAGGAATAAATAGAATTAGGTTTAAATGCAACAGTTGCTGATCCCTCTAAGTCTGAAAGTCTGAAGGACTTTCCCTTAGGTTAGCTGTGCCATAGGTATGGCAGCTACCTTCTGTTTGGTCTACTGAAGCCTTAGAGGAGTGATTGCATTGCAAGTTGATATCTGTTTGCAATTCAGAAAGGAAGAATGTCCAATAGGCCATTCTGAATGAATACTCATCCTGTAAAACACCCAGTCATTAACTTTTTTTAAAGATCCCTTGGAATTCATTGAATCTACTATCAAAAATCCATTTTTTAAAGAACAGGTATTCCATGATGATATTTTTATGATCATGTTTGTTTTTTGTCCCAAAGTATACGTGCTGTAATTGCAGAACTGGATAATTTTGGTTAAGCTTTAGGGTTTGTTGTATTTTCTTTTTTTCTTTTCCCACTAAAAAGCATATATAGAGGAGAATCTGATTACACATTATTTTCAGATGAGACCTCCACATCTTAGTCACCAAATAAACACATCTTCCAACACTGTAGAGCACACTGCAATTTTTTTTTCTAATGAGATTTTAATATATGCCATTACAAAACCACAGTTATTAGCTGATACAATCTTATGGCTTGTTTTGACTTTAAAAAAATGTAGCATGCAATTTGAGAAATAAAAAAAGCAAAACATGGATTGTTTTACAATAGATTTAAAGGAGAAAACTAAAGGTTATGCCTTTCAACAAAGCTACTAATTTTAGTTTCTTTTTTTAGTAAATGCAACCTGATTTTAAGATTAATTATATTTTTACACAAAAAAAAAAAAAATAACACATTTTAATATATTTTTCCTCCAGCCCAGACATATCGTTCCATATGCTAGGTCTGATTTGTTGTTTTCAGAACATATAACCACCTCATATTCTTTGAAGTGGGTACTGTCAACCTATATATAGAAAACTACTTTCACCATTACAGAAGGTACAACTGCTAACTTTCATTATTTTAAAACAATAACTGTACAGGTGAAGAAAATAATTTTTCTCAAGTATCACAGATCAGGATCTTTTATTTCTTTAAATATGAAGAAAAGTTATTTTAAACTTGTAGTTTTAATAGCACTGTCACTTGTCATTTGAAGTGACACAACCTTCTAATATATATCTATTTTAAATGCTGCAAAACAGTAACTGTCATTTCCTAAGTAACATGGCATTTAGAATGCATCCAAATTGGGCACTTAATCCTGTTTATAGTTTTGAGAAACTGTGAGTCAAGGCTTCAGACAAAGCTCAGGGAGCTAATGCTAGAAGGAGGCAAAATTTTCTGTTGTTGTTTATTTGTAAGATATATTCTGGTCTAAGCTGCATAGACAGGACAAACAAACAAACAATCTAGACAAGACTTTCCTAAATTCCCAGGGACACAGAAATTTGGAGGAAATTTTATGCCAGAAAATGCTGATACACTGTTTCACAAATAACTTGCTGCATGTCTGCTTACTAGAATTGAAATTCTTGTCAGTTGCCCATTTCTGCTATTTGTAGAATTAAACTTGACAAGAACAGTGATATCACTAAGCAATAGCCTGGGATCATACATTCTGTAGCTCAGGTTAAAGCCTAGCTCTGTGGTAGATCAACTTGGTTAAAACCTGTCTCTGTGGTAGATCAACTGAGACCTCTAGCATGACTAAGTGTACACATACGATCAATGCTGGGACGCCAGCACTCCGACCCTGGACAATCTACAGCTAACGAGTTAGAAGCTTCTGGATCCTGGCCTTGAAGCAGTATATATGGAGGTCTGCCTGAAAAAGGGCAGAATAATAGGTGGAGAGAAGGCACATCCTGATCTCCAGGTCTCTAACCTGAATACAAACAACCCACCAGCTTTGCTGGGAGCTGTGGCTTTCAGAAGATGGCTTGGAAATGAGAAAACTGGAAGTACCATGCCTTTACCCTTGCTTTCCTGGCAGATCTGTCTTGAAAGCTGGAATACTGAGGAAGTCCAGGAATCCATGGGAAAAATGCCTTGCCGTGTATGAACTTTTTGTCAAACCTAAGATATTTATGACAAAGCATGCTGTACTCAGTAACATTTTAACATGAAATTAATTTACTCAGAATACTTCTAACCAACTGTAGTTGTTGCGTGTATCAAAAAAGACCATTTATGGAACGGAAAAACACCAAATGGTAGTCAACAAAAAATGTGTGATGCAATACCGAACACTGCAATTCTCAACACTTACGGTAACAACTTTGAAATTCTGCAGTTGTGTGAATATATAAAGCACATTTAAAGAGGTGGAAATTTTGAGCCAAGATCTTGCCTTTAGTTGCCAGGTGCTTAGGACTTGGTGGTCCTGCACAAATTCATATGTTTGCAAACTATGAGAACTTTCAGCTTAAATCTGCTTTAAAAACACCAGAACACTGATACACTCAGGTTTATCAGTCAGAAATGAAGAGGCATGTGTCTCCCAGGTCTAGTTTCTCCCAGAGAATTAGGAACTAAATCATGCCACAGAAAGAGATTTGACTTTAGTTAGCAACTAGAGCTGCTAACTAAACTCCGAAGGTTTAGTTTTCTAAAGCTCCGAAATGCTTTCCTGGAGCTGGCTATATCAGACAAAATAAGGACCTTCTAGGAGCATATTGGTAGAAGTTTGACTCAGGCTTTAGTTTCTTCATCTCTCATTTGAATTTTATCATCAATTTCCTAGGTGACTTCTGAGATATGGTTTTGTTTTCTTCAGCATCTCCTGGTAAAACTAACAAAATGAGCAAGGGAGCACAACTCTCCAGCTGAGTGGTGTGAGTAGTCATGATCAAGATGGGACACCTGGTTTACAGTCAGCATAGAGTGAATAATGGCAGTAGTAAGTGTCCACCTGAGTAAATAGAAATTTAGGAATCAAGAGTGGAACCTGTCTTCTGCACCTTGTAGGAATGGCGTAACTGCTGAATACTTCATAAAATGAGAGGAAGAAAGAATACCACCTTTTTCCAGATTTTGGGGAGGCTGCTCTTCAGCCATTGTGGCCTGGCAACAACTATTGCATTAGGTTCTTCAGGTGACATGAGTACGAATCCTAGCATTATTTTTGAGTACCCTGGCAGGTGTCAGGATGTTTGGGCTACCCACTCAGTAGTATAAGGGATTAGGAAGTTCTAGGTATATCCAGCAGTATGTCTAGTAGATTTAGGAGAGTTTACCAGGGAAAAATTATGTCCACCTAGTTTATAGATGGACACCTAGCTTTTAGGTGGACACAAGGAGGATCAACAAAAGAGGATTCAAGAAATTGTAGGCCCACAGGTCTTACTTCAGTCCTGGGAAAGTTATAGAATGAATCCTCCTGGGGGCTACCACAAGGCAAAAGAAGCATTTGATTCAGAAAAGCCAGCATGGGTTCACTAAGGGTTACTTGTTCTTGACAAACCTGATCACATTCTATGACAAATTAACCTGACAGACTGATACGGTGTGAGTGAAGGACAAGTTAATCCCAGGAGATTTTGGTTGGACACAAGAATCATAGAATCATAGAATAGTTAGGGTCGGAAAGGACCTCAAGATCATCTAGTTCCAACCCCCCTGCCATGGGCAGGGACACCTCACACTAAACCATCCCACACAAGGCTTCATCCAACCTGGCCTTGAACACCGCCAGGGATGGAGCACTCACAACCTCCCTGGGCAACCGATTCCAGTGTCTCACCACCCTAACAGGAAAGAATTTCCTCCTTATATCCAATTTAAACTTCCCCTGTTTAAGTTTTAACCTGTTACCCCTTATCCTGTCACTACAGTCCCTGACGAAGAGTCCCTCCCCAGCATCCCTATAGGCCCCCTTCAGGTACTGGAAGAAGGAAGACGTTCATCATGAGAAAAATCAGCCATTGAAATAATCTGCCATGGAAAGTGGTAAACTCCCCGACACTGAACACTTTTAAAAGTCAGCTGGACAGGGTTCTGGGCCATCCAGTCTAGATCATGCTTTTGCCAAGGAAGTTGGACTAGATGATCCTAGAGGTCCCTTCCATTCTTCCATTCCATATTCTGTAGTTCTGTGATACCATTTGTCCTGGGTTCAGCTGTAGCAGTAATATTTTTTCCTCCTTAGTAGCTTGTGCAGTGCTGTAATTTTGACTTTCAGCCTGGGAACAGCACTGGTAACACCAACATTTTTAGTTGCTGCTCAGTAATGTTTACTCTGACCAAGGCCTTTTTCAGTCTCATGCTCTTCCAGGGAGGAGGGGAAGCCAGGAGGAAGCAGAGACAGGACACCTGACCCAAACTAACCAAAGAGGTATTCCATACCACGGCATGTCATGCCCAGTATATAAACTGGGGGCAGTTACCCGGGTTAGATCACTGCTGGGTTGGGCTGGGTATTGGTTGGCAGGTGGTGAGCGGTTATATTCTCTTCCCTTGTTATTTCCCTTATCATTATTATCACTGGTGGCAGCAGCAGTGGTTTGTATTATACCTTAGTTACTGGAGGGTTCTTATCTCAACCCCTGGGAGTTACATTCTTTTGATTCTCCTCCCTATCCCTCTGGGAGCTGGGGGACGAAGGGGCGGCGTGAGCGAGTGGCTGCGTGGTTCTGAGTTACTGGCTGAGGTTAAACCACAACACCATGATTCAAGTTTTAGGAATTTCTGAGCAGCAGCTGATGGTAACTTGAACATTCATGTTCGCATTATGCCTTTGTATCATAACCTGAGGTAGACTTTGCCTATACAGTTGCTACACAGCTAGTTCTGCAAGGATAGGCTGAGTCCTGGGGTTTGGTTCAGATATATGTTTTTCTGTGACGATGATGCTATATTATCTGGGCTAGTTATCACAGTGACTGATTTCAAAGTGTCCAAGTAACCCAGAAATGAGTTAAATTACTGGTGAACTTAACTCTGCATCAAATCTGTTGTTGAGATACAATGGTTGCAAAATCTCACAAGCAGTTATTTAAAGAATTCAGCTTTCAAAATAGGTCACTGCCAGCTACCAAATCTACAGGTTTCTTTTCTCAGTGAGACTTTGTTTATCTGGAGCAGAATAGGGGATGTTTACATTTGGAGTGCTTTCATAGCTAACCTCAAGATATTCCCCATTATTTATTTCAGTGTGTGAGGAAAAGGCCTATAGCATCAGAATGTCAGAAAGAAAGAAGAGAAGAAAAAAGCTTAAAAGGGAAAAATTAATTTGCTAAATATTCTGTTGTTTAGTCATGTTTTTATAGCCAGAAATGTTCTTTGAAAAATGAACAGTGGCTGGCAACACTGCTAGTGATAGCTAAGGCTGCTTAGCCTCCAGTGTGTGTATGTGAGTCTTACATGACCTAGAGAAACTTGCATGGTTTAGCCCTAAGGTGCTCACCCCATCCATTTTGATAAAGGCATGAGTGTGATAATAGTTTACGCTGTGTTACCCCTTACTCTTTTTGATCACATTCAGCTAGGTGTTGTGGTCCAGCACAGCCACCATGAGAGTTAGCTGAATGTCTGAGACAGGATCAGCCTCACTGTGGCAAAAAACAATTTTCTTCCACTTGCTTTCCTTCAGTAGCATAGCTGGTGGCTAAGGAGCGTGTCCAGCCCTTTGGGGACTATCTGTAGGGCTGTGAGTCTGTTTTCTGAAAGCATTCTAGCCCCACTCTGCACAACTGAATTCCTACATCTTTTGTGAACCACAAACTTGACTTTTTTACTTAAAGTATCAAAAGCAAAGCTTTTTAACAATCCTGAATGAGTTCTAACACTATTTCCTTGAAAACAGACATGGTTGAGAACAGCAAACCCATATTGAAGATAGGCTCATTTTCTGCATGTGCCCCTGGAGTCCATTGTCCAAGTACAATGAACAGTAATGTGTTTCTAAAAGCTTGTAAAATACACATGTTTAATGCAATATTAATAAGATAGTTACTGCCTGCTAAAAAATTAAAAATTAAAATATGCATGGAGGGTGGTGAATGTAAGAGCAATGTGAAAACTATGCAGCACACGATTATTAAAGTTTCATGAAAAAGAATCTAATTAAGATTTAGCATAAAGTGAAATTCTTACAATAAAGAGTTAGATTTACCATGAAAGCTGAAGTTCAAGATCTAAACCACAATATAGTAGTATATATACATTCACAAAAAAACTCGTGTGGAAATTTGGTCACATTCATGTATTTATATGTACATTTTCAAAAAGCAGCTATTAGTTTATTGAAATTATTACTATATGAGAAGTTGAGATGTATTTCCAGTGGATCTAAAAAAAATGAAAATTTGTGAATACTTAAAATCTACCTACACAATAAAATTCCCCTCTAAATCTGAAAAAATAGTCCCATCTAAGATGAGAAGCATGTACAAGTTACAAAGGCTTACTGAACTTGATAGCAATATGGAGTGAACATTTTGTGTTTAAATGACAGCATGGAAAAGTGCACAACAGATTGATGGTAAGAAATGTAACAGTTTTGAGCTAAAACACACCTCTGGTTTGTCTTTTATTTCAGGAGACTGGGGGCTGTGGAGCCACAGAAGGTACTCAAGTTCTCTACAGAAGAAGAAAAGCTCACTAAGGGGGGATCCAGAGACACCTGTTCTTGATGTTTTCATTAATATCCTGGAAGACAGAATGGCAAAAATTCATATGAAATCTGCTTTTGACCCTGACCTGAGACCGATGTGAGAATGCCTCAGAACTATTCTGAAATCAGAATATCCGACAACCAGAAAAATAACACAGGCAAAAAGATATAAATAATATCAATATAGATATTGAAAATAATTCAATTCAGAGAAAATAAGGTCCAAATTCTACTCTTGGGAAAAATTAACGACAATATCAGGAACAGCAGGAATAAGAACTATAAAGCAAGTAAATGATATTCAGGAAAAGGACCTAAAGATCCTTGCAAATCTAGTCTCTCCCAGAACAGTGGTGTTCTGGGTTCAGTGTAAGGTTTTTTTCTCCTTCTTAGTAGCTAGTGCAGTGCCATATTTAAGCCCAGCTGGGCTTAAACCGTGTCAAGTGACCATGGATTAACAGAAGTATGTTGCTATCAAGACAGCAAAGAAATGTGCTACAACTCAAAGCACATTTTAGACTCAATACACAGTGTAAGCCTGCCCTGCCCAGCACTTCTGCTAGAGCACTATGTCCAGGTGCACGTCAGCTGAGAGCTCAGCACAGAGCATCAATATGATGAGATGTAACAGACACCACCTCTGAGAAAGAATTGAAGGAACTGGGACTGTGTATTCTAGACAAAATAAGATTAAGCAGAAAAATTATATTGGTTTTCAAGTATTTGAAATGTCATTTGAAAAGAATTAATTTGTTTACAACATCTGGTGTTGAATAGGACAAGATATAATGGTTACTAATCTAGTTTAAGCAGTATGAAAAAATTTCTAATGGCAAAATTAGTAGAGACCTGGCTTGCTGAGAAGGGGAATATGGGGAATATTCCTCTTTGCCTATTTCTAAGAACTTTCATCAGGAGTGTTGTAGGCATAGCTGGCCCTGAAGTAGAAGGATAGAATCTCTTGGGGTCACTTCCACTTCCACTTTTGCAAATAACTGAAACTGATAAGCATAGGAATAATAACTATTGCACAGACTTAGCTTAAAACTCAGTCTAAAAATAATCCTTCCTCTGTTTTTTGAAGTCTGTGGTGTTTGGGACTTGGATTTTTACAGTTTCCTGTTTACTCTGAAATTCTCGAGTGATTATAGATTCCCTGAAAATGGAGGGCTACCAGGGAAAAATATTGTATGACTCATGGTAAGTTCTTCAGTACTGGTCAACCTGAACTAGGGGGAAAAGTTTTGCATGCACCATAGCTTTATAAGCAAGGTTCTTTTCACATTCATCAAACTGATTCTCTTTAAGCAATAAACTTCTCCAAGGAAAGCTCTAGATAGAAGAAATTTGTGAAAAAAAGTAAAGGAAAAATTAAAGCAAGCGCATATCCCTTAAAGTCATTTCTATCATACAAAGATAACCATTAAGCCATATTCCTTATGCATACAATGATTCTGCCTTGATACTTTAGTTCCATATTGGAGAAATTTTCACCATCTTACTTTCTGTAATGCAGATGGTTAAGATGATGCGAGGGTTATTTCCCTTCCACATGCAGAGCTAATGGAGAAAAAGTCACACAAAACAGTTCTACTCAGCAGAAGAATATCTGCAGTCTCTACAAGGAAAGAGATGTTTTTGTTTGAACCACGATTTACAGGATTTGGGAGGGTGAAAAAAAAAGGCATCTGCTCCAATATTTCAGGTCTCTGGTGTATACACAGTTCTCTGAAACAATATATCCAGCAGAAAAATGGATTAATGTTGTGCATACATCCAGTGACTGTCTTTTTAACATAAAATGAGGAGATCAACCTGCAGCGAATGAGCCGTGTACACATCAGTGAATTAAGTCTGAGCAGGCTAGAACTGACATACCATCACAGTTTAGACATATAAAAAAAATGGGTTGTATGTACCAATAAAACCAGTGTTATTTTGGGTTTAGGCAAGAAAATACCACTTCTCTTCTGAACATACTAATGTTACTTTGAGATGAATTTTTAAAGACTAATTTAGATAGCAGTCTCTACTTTTACAGTGACGGCTTCATGGGGAAAAAGTTAATGAGTTTGATAGGGAAAATTATTTTTGGACTCTATTAATGCAGTCTATCCATCTACCAAGTGCCTGTCTTAATAGTTAATTCGTTTTATTCAAGTGATTTTCTAAATCCTCACTTACTAAAAGGGCCCTCAACATTTCACTATCACTTAGAAATATTTTTCTGGCAACTGATATGGGGAAATTTTATTCCAGATTTATGAAGGATGAATGCTGATAGAAGTGATTAATCTGGTAGAGGTCATTTGTCCAAGATGACAGTCTGCACCAGAACACAGTAGAGTAATATACATGATACCAAATTATTTTAATTGGAACCCAAAAAGACCACAGACGAGCATGAGCAAAAACATTTCTAGCAACGTAAATGTGTGGCATGCTAACAAATGCAATTGAATTCTGACCTATGAAACGATTAGTGCAAATTGGAATGAATAATTTATTACATGTTGTGAACATTTTCCTAATTCAAGAAGGGAGAATCAAGGAAGTTCAAAGTAGAAGAAGATTAAAACTGGTCAAGAGTATTTTTTTAACACACTTAATATCTAATCTGAATAACTCACTGCTGAAACAAAGAAAGACTAAGAAATGAGCAGGATTTTAAAATTAATTTTGTAGATGATGAAAACCAAATATGCTTGCTCAATATATATCTGTACTGTGGTGCATAGGCAAATAAATTCTCTATTGACAGAATAGCGGGAAATCCCATATGCCATATGTATACCCCAAGGGATAGTCTGTTTGCAGTTTCTTGGAGCGGTTTTTGAAGCACGCTGACTAGTGAATGTCTGAAACATTCGAGAGTGAGATGGACCTCTGATGTAAACTGACACAGCTCTTATTTCCACTTGGTGGCAGCGCTCCCACCTTGTAACCTACTCCTAACTTTCGCTGTTGATAGTTACTTTCTTTTACATCCTTCTCTAGCCTCACATCACAGTGACCTTTTAGAAAATCAAATTACAGACATCAATTTTTCTAAATTGTTACAGAAATCACAGTACAATACCATCTCTAGATATATTTGGTACCTAATACAATGACATTCTTCTTTTGTTTTCTATTACTGAAGAAACAAGATGAGAGTATGAGAGTATTTAAACTGCAAACAATATTTTAGTTTAAATCCTACAATCAAAATTTTATGTCACTTGGCTTTGTTGCTTGATTCTGAATGATACATTTCAGATTGATGACTGTTGAAAACATGGAACAATTTAACACGGCAATATTTGCATCTTTTTTGCCTTAATTTCAGGCTTTTTGTATCTGTCATTTTTGTCAGTAGTCTCATATTTTAAATACTAAATAAGTCCTGGGAATTTAACAGTACCATAGTTACTGAATGTAAAAAATGCATTTGCTGTTCTGTAATGTGTAACCATATCACACAGTGTTGGTGTGGAGGTGTGCTCAGATACTTGGTAAGTGAAATGCGAATAAGCATGCTGAAACTTTGAAATCTTAGCTAAGTGATAAAGGATTGATAGCACGTAGATAATCCTTTAGACACAAACTGCTGACCAAGTCTGGGACTAAGTCTGGATCCAGCTACACCTAAACTCCTCTGAGAAGGAGTTTAGAATGCAAAGGGATCCTTTCTGAAACTTATGACTCAATGAGAGGTTTTCCCTGACAGTTTTGCCTGACCCTGTTCTCTATGCAAGAAATAATTGAGTATACTTTGCAATGGAATCTTGTTAAACCACTGTCACATTTACCATTGAATTTATCTCACTATATTGTTGCTTGTCTTATAAGTGAAGTGCATGGCTCCATCTATGACAGTTGGCTATGATAAGGAAGGCAGATTTAAATTTTAGCTTGCTGTGAATAGGTAGTGTAGTAATAATAAGAAATTATTAGAAAGAATATCCCCTATGCTTGTGAGTCAATGTAATTACTTGAAGGAGGCTAAGTTATAGTTTCTAAGCTATAGTTTCTGCACACTCGCACATTCAAGGTCCACTATCTCGTGCAGTACCACTCATCTAAGCATATTCAGTGCTTCTCTTGTCATATAGGCTTATTTCTATCTAGTATTCAACGGAAGAGATCTAATGAGTGACCCACTTTATGATACTCCTCTGTAAGAATTCCCTTGTGGATTTCTTCCTCACTATGTCCCAGATGGTTTAGTATCGGAACATGGTAGAAACCAATGGGAGCAGATGTGACCCAGAAAACTTCCAAATCAAGTAAGTGAAGAAATACATTTCCTTATGTTTTTATTTCTTCTCCTATTGACTTAGAAAAACAAAACAAAATAGCAGTAGTTGCAAGGATTGCTTTGTGGCTAACAGGGTTGGTAAATGATTGTTTGGAGCAGGAAAATGTTGATTACAAAAGAACATAGTTTTCAGAACTCTTCAGCATCTTTCCCTTTTATGTCTTACTGCTCAGAGACTGAATATCTGCACTTTCACGAGATGCAGGCAATAAAAATCTCATAACGAATGTGAATAGTTTTACCCCTATAAGTGTTTTACATCATCTATCAGATGATAAACTCATCTCAAAGCTCATTTTCATACTCTGTTTTCTGTGGTGCTTAGCCAGTGCCTTGCTCATGAGTAAATTGGAGAATTTAGATTGACCCAGGCGGGAGCAACTAGGTCTCTTCAGACAAACTTTCAAAATGCGTGTTTGACAGTTAGAACAGCAGAACTTCGTGTCATTAGAGCGTGGGCAGGTGTGTGTCCTACAGGCAAAGTGAGTCACCCACCTAACATCAGTGGCCTAAGGGCTGGCCACCGCTAACCTTTTGGCACAATTTATAGCTAACTGCATGGTGCCATAAAAGGAATAAATTTCCCCCTAGAAATACAGAGAAAAGGGTCCATTAGCCTAAGTCTGAATTTTTAGACAGCTGCATTTAAAGAAATCCCACTGTTAGCTTTCACATCCATTAGCATTCAGTACAAATTTTTCTCTTTTGACAACATGGGCATTTCCTAGCAAACGTATAAAGCTGTTCCTGACAGAATCACAGAATCACAGAATCCCAAAGGTTGGAAGGGACCTCAAAAGATCATCTAGTCCAACCCCCCTGCAAGAGCAGGGTAACCTACAGTACATCACACAGGAACTTGTCCAGGCGGGCCTTGAATATCTCCAGTGTAGGAAACTCCACAACCCCCCTGGGCAACCTGTTCCAGTGCTCTGTCACTCTTACAGTAAAGAAGTTCTTCCTGATGTTAACATGGAACTTCCTATGCTCCAGTTTACACCCATTGCCCCTTGTCCTATCACTGGATATCACTGAAAAAAGCCTAGCTCCATCATCCTGACAGCTACCCTTTACATATTTGTAAACACTGATGAGGTCACCCCTCAGTCTCCTCTTCTCCAAGCTAAAGAGACCCAGCTCCCTCAGCCTCTCCTCATAAGGGAGGTGTTCCACTCCCTTAATCATCTTTGTGGCTCTGCGCTGGACTCCTTCAAGCAATTCCCTGTCCTTCTTGAACAGAGGGGCCCAGAACTGGACGCAATATTCCAGATGCGGCCTCACCAAGGCTGAGTAGAGGGGGAGGAGAACCTCTCTTGACCTACTAACCACTCCCTTTCTAATGCACCCTAAGATGCCATTTGCCTTCTTGGCCACAAGAGCACATTGCTGGCTCATGGTCATCCTCCTATCCACCAGGACCCCCAGGTCCCTTTCCCCTTCACTACTTTCCAGCAGGTCAACCCCCAACCTGTACTGGTACATGGGGCTGTTCTTCCCCAGATGCAAGACTCTACACTTGCCCTTGTTGAATTTCATCAAGTTTCTCCCTGTCCAACTCTCCAGCCTGTCCAGGTCTCGCTGAATGGCAGCACAGCCTTCTGGTGTGTCAGCCACTCCTCCCAGTTTTGTGCCATCAGCGAACTTGCTGAGGGTGCACTCAGTTCCCTCATCCAGGTCATTGATGAAAATATTAAACAGCACCGGTCCCAGCACCGACCCCTGAGGGACTGCACTAGTCACAGACCTCCAGCTAGATTCTGCGCCATTGACCACAACTCTCTGCCTTCTTCCTTTCAACCAGTTCTTGATCCACCTCACTACTTGATCGTCAAGTCCACACTTCCTTAGCTTATCTATGAGGATGCTGTGGGAGACAGTATCAAATGCCTTACTGAAATCAAGAAAAACTACATCTACCGCTCTACCATCATTCCTCCACCTAGTCACTTCCTCATAGAAGGCTATAAGGTTAGTCATACATGACTTCCCCCTCATAAAACCATGTTGGCTGTTCTTAATGACCCCCTCATCCTTGATATGCCTAGTGATGGAGTCAAGAATAAGTTGTTCCATCATCTTTCCAGGGATGGAGGTAAGGCTGACCGGTCTATAATTACCCGGGTCCTCCTTCTTGCCCTTCTTATAGATTGGTGTGACCTTTGCCATCCGCCAATCCTCAGGCACCTCACCCGTTTCCCACGACTTACCAAAGATGATGGAGAGTGGCCTAGCAATGACCTCCGCCAGCTCCCTCAGCACCCGTGGGTGCATTCCATCCGGACCCATCGGTTTACAGATGTCCAGATTGCATAGCTGATCCCTAACCCAATCCTCATCTACCAAAGCAAACTCCTTTGTCCTGACTCCTTCTGGGGCTATAGAAATCCGGGGCCCTCGGGGAGAGTCTGCAGGAGTAAAGACAGAGGCAAAGAAGGCATTCAGCACCTCTGCCTTCTTTATATCCTCTGTCTCCAGGGCACCCACTTCGTTCAGCAGTGGGCCTATATTTGACCTGCATGTTGTGGGTTGTTATTAAAAAGCCTGGCATTTCTCAAAATATTTTTTTTAATTCAGTGGTTGAAATGACTAATTTTAAGGATTAAGACCAAGGTCTTTGTCTTTGCTTAGTGTGATTTTTCAAAAAATTCATTAAAATATCTAGTGACTTTGCAATGATTTAACAGCAAATACTATGAAGAAATCTTTGTCACAGCGAAAATCTGCATTGTATTGGTGGCACTTTAAATTTTTTACTAGATTGCTAAGAATGTTAGCTGCTGGAGAAGCTCAGTTCTGGTTTAAACAATCTGGTGGTAAATGTGCCTTCACCGCAAGTGGCAAACTGAAATACTTTCTCAGAAAAACAAACACCTTCAAGCATTGCATGACTCATGGGAACACAAGCAGGATTTAGAACTTTCCACCTGTATAGTGGTGTAATGACTCCAAAAGAGCAGCTGAAAACTATTTGGTGAAAATTATTTTGGACATCTTGATAGAGCTTTTATGTGGTTTGAAGTAATTTAAAATGGCTGTCTTGTTGTTGCTGACAGCACTGTTGGAGGGGAAAATTACAATATTCCGGCAGTTTCACACTGGAGAATAAAAGCCATCACAGTACCCTTTCCTTTTCAGCTGATTCTGAACAGAAGCCTTCATTGATTGGTTCCACACACATTGTCTTTACATTCTCTTCCCCAAAGAAATGTGCACCTGTTTTTATAGCACTTGATAAGCTTTAGTTTTATCACACTAGTATAAATATTGTCCTGTCCAACTTGTCAACATGTTTTACTGTGGTATTTGCGAGCATTTCAGGGAAGGAAGCACTTTTACACCTTTCACAAAAAAGACTATCTTGCAAGTTCCTACCCCTATACAATCTGTCTGGGTATTCTGCCATGACAGATACTTGCAAAAAACTTTAATCATCAGTCCAAGATTTAAGCATTTGTGGGCTTTATTTTTAATTTTTGTTTTGTTGATTTTTGTTCTTTTTTTAATGATTATTTATTTATGGTTTTGTTTGTTTATTTGTTTGGGTTTTCTTTTAATTACTAGTAGGTATGGACAGCTACTGAAAGACAAATATCTTATAGTCTCCATAATTCTACCTGAATTACACCTGAATTTAAGATATACAAGCTGAAACAAATTGTCCAGACTGAAGAGGCAGCATGTCAACACTGCAACCAATACAGCACAGATTCTGAAGAAAGAGTGATGATCAAATACAAGAGGGATCAGGGATAAATGCAAAAGTCTGGGATGACGTGCTGAAAACGTCTTTCAGATTTGGAAAATCCATTTCCATTTTCAGTTCCTTGCTTAATATTAACTATGCTGTACTGTATGCATTTAAGGGATGGGGACAGCTTTTTCGATGAGCTAGGTCTTCTGAGAGGTGTCTATTTTCTTCGCATCACTTTGATGCCATCAGGAATGCTCTATGCTATCTGCACTCTTGCACCATAGGGTCCCTGAGATGGTACCATGTGACTCACCAGTTCTGGTTACTACACCACCCAAGAGACTACTAGTAAGGAGAGAATATAGCTTTATTTCCCTTTTATATCACCAGTAACAGAATGAACTGCAGACAGATTGTTTGTTTGTTTTTTTTTTTTTTCAAAAGAGGAAACTGTTCTGTAGTTTCAGCTGTTGAGAATCACCATGGACTTAAATTATTTGCATTCCACCAAAAATCCTCGAGATTTGCTCAGCAAAACACAACTTGATTCCTCTATTTCTACTGATCTTGCAAGAAGACATAAGTGAAGCAGCTTGTTTCAGAAGAGATATCTCAACACAAGATATGTTGGCAGGTAATTCTGCTGAATATAAGCATAAATGAATGTGTGACTTAAAGTCACCACTTGGTTATTGTATCAAGATCTGTAAAACCATATTCAGTGATGAAATAGATATCTACCTTTGAAAGGTTCACAGAATTTCTATTCCAAATGCTACCTCTAAATAACACTGAGCAGTAGCCTGCGACAAATTCAGCATCTGCAGTGAAGAACTTAAAATTAACAACTATAATGTGCTGAAGGAAAGAGAGCAGTTTGGAGAACAGGTCTTAGGAAGAATGACTGAGAGAACTGGGGCTATTTAGTCTGGAAAACAGAAGGCTCAGGGGGGACCTTATCACTCTCTACAGATACCTGAAAGGAAGATGGAGAGGTGAGGGTCTGTCTCTTCTCCCAAGTAACAAGTGATAGGACAAGAGGAAACAGACTCAAGCTGCTCCAGGGGTGGCTTGGGCTGGATATTAGGAAATATTTCTTCACCAAAAGGGTGGTTAGGCATTGGAACAGGCTGCCCAGGGAAGTGGTGGAATCACCATCCCTGGAAGTGTTAGAAAAATGTGTAGACGAGGCCCTTAGTGACATGGTTTAGTTTAGTTGACGTCACAGTCCTGTAGTGGTTGGACTTGATGATCTTAAAGCTCTTTTCCAACCTAGTTGATTCTATGATTATGTTCTACTATTCTGTTGCCAGACGATCTTAGAAAGTGACCATAGTCAGACTAAAGAGAAAAAAAAATGCCTTTATAATCCCTGTTAATCTGACTCAGAAGAAAGCCCTCCCCTAACCCTAAATCCACAGCCTGACTTAGTTCTGTAAATCACAAGAGGACACATACATTGTACATATGGAATGAATTTAATGCATTAGCAGTATCAGCGCACCATGTCTACACTGTGTGGCTGTGGCCAACCTCCAGAGCTTCTGAGAAAGAGAGAAATTCTTTATAGATATTATGCTAGGCACTAAAGGCAGAGAGGAGAAAATCCTACCTAGCCACTGAAGAAGCTCAACATTAACCTTGCAACATAGAATATAATATAAACATAGGACAGACAAAAAGTTTTCTTTCCATCCTAATTGGCAGCATTAGTGATACCAAAATCCAAGGGTTCAGTGTGGTTATTGCTATCCAGCTGCACACAGCACGACATGTGACAGCACTCCTCACAGAAGCTATCTGTCCATCACTAATGTTATGCTCACATGTATAATGCATAGCTCAAGCCCCAGCTGCCATACAGCTGCGTTAGAACAGTGATGATGGACAGTCTTCATTACTCTGGAAAGAGCACCATGCTGACCCCATATAATGCTTCCACCTCTACAGTTCCTTGGACATGGCAACACCCAGTGGTCTGCTACTCTCACAAGGAATTGAAACAAGGATTCAGTGGCACAGCAACATAAATCAAGCTCCCTTGCCAGTAGCAGTGCTTAATTGGAAGTTTGTGGATGTGCCTGTAGCCAGTGATACTTGAGCACAGGATTAAAGGATTTTCCTGAAATGAGATGCATTTAATGATGTGCTTTTTTTTTTTTTTTAATTAAAGGGTTAAGAAGGCAAATGTATAACAGATATGTAAATGAAATGACAGGGCGCTTTAAAAGGGCACAACTTTTGAAGAAGGTGTTTTGCTATGTCCATTTTCTTCCCCCAATTGTACTGGCTTTTTTTGGTGAAATGATCAGTCTTATAAATGACAGTACTCTCTTGCTACTTGTTTTCACTCCTCTCACTTCTGATTGAATCTCATACGCACAGATCCATAGTGAACTTTAACACAGTCTTTTCTTCCTTCAGCATCAGGTTTGGTTCCCAGCCCTACATCCTGAGCTGAGCCATGTAACCTAACTGCTCTCACAGCGAACATTAGGCCGTGGTCTTCTTCTGCCAGCCAGGCTAATTCAACCAACCCAGCTGGACTTAGCACCTGTTATCCATTTTCCTCCAGGAACTGAGAACTGGCCTTATTAGACTCGCTTGAAAAGGCAGCATTGTCAAAACACCAGTGATGTTAATTGCCATCAGAAAGATTGCCTCAGGGGGAAATGGTTTAATGCAACAAATACCCCTAACCACGTATCTAGCCATGTGTTTCCCTATATTAGCTCAAAATTTTATTTTATCTGTTTCAGTTTATTTCCAGTTTAGGCTGGAGAATTAGGCCTACTTGCTGCTATCCCAGTATGTGTGCTGGTTGTGTATCAGACTGTGCTAACGGCATGCTTGCATACTCCTTTTTTCTTTCCTGAGGCTAACATGCTTAATACTAAACACTACATCATAAAAACACATACAATAATTCCAGCCTTCCATGGTTGAATTCCAGCTGGTTATTTTCATTGGTATCCTTATGGTTTTAGTATCAAGTATCAAGTCTAGGTTTGCTCCCAGATGTAACTAAAACAGCCAGTTGCTTTCAGCAACAAATTGTTGGCAAAGAGAGGGGGGGAGAGATCAGTAAAAACACTGCAGCCAAAGTTGTCTCCAGCTGATGCCACCAATGCCAGCTGGTGAACTGCGCTACTCTGAATATTGAAATTCAGAACCTCTTAAGCAAAGGGCAGACACTATCTTAACTCTTTAAGATTATTACAATTTTCTTATTTTTAGTAGCATTTTATTTCCTTTCCTTTATGATTTTTTCCTTTCCAGTCTCCTTTGCATATTCTAATATGGAATACTAACCAGAGGTATGCATTGTCACATGAACTTTCAACCTTTCTGGATAAGCATCTAAAAGTTCGAAGAAGTGACAGGAAATAAACTGTATATATATAAATGATATATATAAAAATAGTGAACATATGTGTTACATGTTTGCTATTATATGTTTGATATATTAACTATAATTTTGCTTATTATTGTATTATAAATGTATACTATTATTATATATATATTTGCTATTTTAAGTATCATTTTACACCAGCAGTATCGTGTCCTCCAAGCTTAATCTGGAACACATTAATCTGGAATGGAGAATTACTTTTTAGAGAGAAAATGCTGTTACTGAATGACAGCCTAATTGCTTTCTGAAGCACCTAGACATTCATTAAAAACCCCCACTCCAAATGTCAGTTAAGCAAAACTCTGGTTAGCCAGTGAAACCTGAAACAGGCTCACTTCTAAATAATCATGTTACAGTTTAATTCAAATATACATTAAAACCCTGATCCAGCAAAGCATTTAAGCATATGTTGAAGTCAATGGGATTACTTGTACATTAAAATTTAAGCATATGTTTGAATACTCTGGTGCACTAGATTACCCTATATACCATTTTCTTTCTTGTTGGCCAAAACTTTGACTTTATCTCCCTACCTTTCATTTCCTATCCCATTTCCTCTCACTAGAGATTAGTAGCTTTCAATTAACTCTGACTGGTCTTTTTCTCTGTGGCAGGTATATTTCAACATATCAAAACCTTCAGTTTCTCTGTTGGCCTTGCTGCTGTGTGTCTGACATCAGTGTTCATTGAGGTAGGGATCAGCATTGTTAGCTGGCTCCTTACACTGTTTGTGCTGTATTGCAAGTCCCTTCCCTATCTGTACTGGTGCTGCTGCATGCTCCTGCAGCAGTTCAACTCCATATTGCTATGGCCACTGCACTCTCTTTTTGAGGGTAGCTATTTGAGGGCTTCCTGCACTGTTCTTACTGCTCCAGTTTCTGTTCTGCTGTCTTTTCTGTTCCTCACTGTTATGTGTCTTTTTAATTGAGAAGGAAATGTTCTAAGTATTTAAGGGTCAGACCCCAGGGAAGGGGTCAGTGCTACTTCCATGTTAAGCAGCTATCCATGGAGAGCCATTTTAGTTTATGACCAAACTGCACGAAGACTTTCACAAACTTGCATGACTGGCCTAGGAATCTCTGGATCGCTGCCATTCTATAAATGCCCTACTGCTTCATATGTTCATTTGCTCACCAAGTTTTTGAATATTTCCATCTAATTTACATATTTTCACAAGGCACACAGACATTCTGTTACAAGATATCAAAATCAGGCAAAAGAGCAAAGCATGGAAATGAATTTTCTAGAAATCCTGGGAAATTTTATTTGAGGTCCTCAGATTCATTTCTGTTTATACTTTGAGAAATAATATCGGTGTGTGCCTTGAAAATTAGATTTTCTGAAATCAGTGAACCACCTTAGCAGATAAATTAAATTTATGTTGCGAAGCAAAGATAAACTTTAATAAGACACATTAAATCTGCCAGTGAAAAGCTGATCTCTACAATACCTGTAAAAAAAAAAAAAAACACAACAAAAAACAAGTCCAATGACTGCAGCCCAGGATAAAGGCTTCCACAGTTGCCTTTGGGAGACAGCCATGTCAACTTAATACATGGCACTGAGGTGACGAAGCAGGACAGAGTCAGAACAGTGTGAAGAATTGTGAGGTTATCACCTTGGTGGCTTGGTACCTACTATAGGTCATTTACAGTATCTGACACATGGGAGTTGCCTGCCAGAAGGAAACATCAAGTACAAAAAGGAAATAACAGTGATTCTTTTCAAATTGAGCTACTAGAGTTCATGACCGACATGCTATTTTTGAAAAAGTAATTTTGCTAAATGAAAGAGCTGCATTTCACACTGTTTCCAAGGACAGACAGGCAAGGGAGATATCACAGTTATATTAAGGTTGCCATCAGTTTACATTGCCTTCAATGCAGGACGTCTGCCTGGAGAAGTCCAGCATCAATCCTGTGATGAGCTTCCCCTTGATTAAAAAGCTGTGTGTTGTAAAGGAAAAAAAAAAGGAACAAGTCCAAGAGTGGCATTTGTCACAGCTAACTTTAAGGGCTACAACAGAGGTTTCTACATCTGAGCTGGCTGTGTAAGCTTCCATCACAAACAATTTTTGATGGTATAGTCAGCGGAATTTAGGGTATGACTCATGACAAAATGTAGGCGTCTGCTTTAGGCTGAGATAAATTGTATCCTGTTGGGTGAAAATTCTGGGAAACATGTGAGTGAGTCTCAGATATAAACACCTGAGTTGCAAACACTCATATCCAGCCTAAAGTCAACCATTCCAGTTGACATTGAAAGGATATAGCTACTTTTAAGAGAACAGTGGGTAACTGTGTAATACGTTGTCAAATCCTGGTAATGAAAAAAAAAAGGAAGAAAGAGAGAAGAAAATGTCATGTTTCAAGCATTTCACCTGTGATCCAAAGATGACAAAAATCCATTACAGACTGGAGATATAAGTGAGGATATGGAGGAAGAGGCTTGCCCAAATTCAGAGCCACCTTGAAGGAAAAACATTGCAAGAAAACAGTATGTTGAGATTTCTTCTAATAATCATAGAATCATAGAATAATTAGGGTTGGAAAGGACCTTAAGATCATCCAGTTCCAATCCCCCTGCCATGGGCAGTGTGGCCTCATACTAAACCATGTCACCCAAGGCTCTATCCAACTTGGCCTTGAACACCGTCAGGGGTGGAGCATTCACAACCTCCCTGGGCAACTCATTCCAGTGCCTCATCACCCTAACAGGAAAGAATTTCCTCCTTATATCCAATCTAAACTTCCCCTGTTTAAGTTTTAACCCATTACCCCTTGTCCTGTCACTACAGTCCCTAATGAAGAGTCCCTCCCCAGCATCTCTACAGCCCACCTTCAGATACTGGAAGGCTGCTATGAGGTCTCCACACAGCCTTCTCTTCTCCGGGCTGAACAGCCCAAATGTCTCAGCCTGTCTTCATATGGGAGGTGCTCCAGTCCCCTGATCATCCTCGTGGCCCTCCTCTGGACTTGTTCCAACAGTTCCATGCCCTTTTTATATTGAGGACACCAGAACTGTACACAGTACTTGTGTACCTGTACACAATTGTCCTGGGTTCAGCAGTAGCAGTCATTTTTTCTCCTTCTTAGTAGCTGGTGCAGCGTTGTGTATTTGACTTTCGGCCTGGGAACAGAGCTGATAACATTGATGTTTTTAGTTACTGCTCAAATGTTTAGACTGGTGTCGTGGTTTAAACACAACCACAAACCTCATTCACTCACTCCCCCCACTTCTTGCCCTCCCCCTCCTCCTGGAGGGATGGAGAGGAGAATCGAAAACTCCCACGGGTTGAGATAAGAACAGTTTAGTATCTAAGGTTGTAACTAACACAAATCACTGCTGCTACCACCAATATTAATAACAATGATAAAGGAAATAACAAGAGGAAAGAATACAACATCTCAACACCAGCTGACCAATAACTTGCCCCACTCCCCCCAACTGAGCACCAACCAATACCTCATCCAATCCTGCAGTCCCAGCCCTTCCGGGTTACTCCCCGTTGCATCCTGGGCATGTTGTGCTGTGGTATGGAATACCTCTTTGGTCAGTTTGGGTCAGGTGTCCTCTCTCTGCTTCCTCCCAGCCTCCCCTCCTCCCTGGCAGAGCATGAGGCTCAGAAAGTCCTTGGCCAGACCAAACATTCGAGCAGCAACTGAAAACATCGGCGTTATCAGCACTGTTCCCAGGCCAAAAGATCAAAACACAGCACTGCACTAGCTCCTAAGAAGGAGAAAAATGACTGCCACTGCTGAACCCAGGACAACTGGCCATAGGACTTTGTGTCTCCTGCTCTGCTGGGGAGGAGGGGAAGCAGGGAGGAAGCAGAGACAGGACACCTCACCCAAGCTAGCCAAAGAGGGATTCCATACCACAGCATGTCATGCCCAGAGGAGGTAACTGGGAGTTACCCGGAAGGGTACTCTCTTCTTGGTTGAACTTATTTCAACAGGTGGTATCATATTCTCTTCCCTTGTTATTTCTCTCATCATTATTATCATTGGTGGCAGCAGCAGTGGTTTGTGTTATACCTTAGTTACTGGACTGTTCTTATCTCAACCCGTGGGAGTTACATTATTTCGATTCTCCTCCCCATCCCTCTGGGAGCGGGGATGAGGGGGGAGAGGGAAGGAAAGGAAAAATGGGGGGTGGGGGGGAACAGAAATTGTGTGGCTGACTGGGTTTAAACCACGACAACAACACTCCAAGTGAGGTCTCATGAGAGCAGAGTAGAGGAGCAGGATCACCTCCTTCGACCTGCTGGTCACACTCCTTTTGATGCAGCCCAGGATACGGTTGGCTTTCTGGGCTGCGAGCGCACACTGAAGCCGGCTCATGTTCATTTTCTCATCGACCCCGAGTCCTTCTCTGCAGGGCTGCTCTGAATCTCTTCTCTGTCCAACCTGTAGCTGTGCCTGGGATTGCTCTGACCCAGGTGTAGGACCTTGCACTTGTTATGTTTAAACTTCATAAGGTTGGCGTCAGCCCACCTTATGAGTGTGTCAGGGTCCGTCTGGACAGCATATCTGATATAAAGCCATGTTTTATAAGACTGTGGATCAAAGGGGTGCAAAAACTGCCATGCTTTTGCCCTAAAGTTTCTTCAGCCAGGGAAACAGAATGGAAGGGAAGGAGCTGATTTAGATACATCTAGTCTGTCCACATCTCCCCTTGGTGACTTCCCTGCATTACAGCTATCCCTGAGTAATAAGCTACACCGATGTTCTGTCTGCAGTATGTTGTTATTATGGCTGTAAACAGTGAGAGGAACTACAAGAAACTTGACCTTCTTATACTTTAACTAAATTAATATCCTACTCCAAGGAAGGTACATCTAAAGTGGACTGTAGGGATTTCCATGACACTTTGTTTCCTCCAGTACCAAGAGCAGAAGACAAGGTCTTAATCAAAAGTTGACCAATTGTGAGAAAAAGTTGAGGTAAAAAGAAAGAAGAATAACGGCATGCAGAGCTCTGCAGTTGTACTGAAGTTTATTTTTAATAATAAAACTATTGCAGGTAACACCTTTAGTTGTATTTTTAAATTACTTGAATTTACGAAAAGGTTAAAAGCTTATTCCCATTTTCCTGACCTCAGTCATCAGATACAAAAGAAAAATGTAATTTATTTCTTTAAAGATGGGCTCTTTGTGAGTTCCTGCAGTTTTTCTCTTCATGTTTTCAAAAATACTTTCAACAGAAATATGTGAGAAATGAGATGTCTCCAAGTATAATTTGTCTTAAATTTTTCCTTAATACATGTGTAGCAGGACAAAACTGACAACCCAAGAGAAGATGCCCAAATGCCTCAAACAGAATGAAGTTGCCTTTGTCAATATTGTGAAAGTTAAGTTGTGGCAGCACCATATAAAACACCCATGGGTAGAAGCATCACCAAAATGACCACAGAAGTGTCTCCCACAGCTCAATTTCCTTCAGCCCATAGAGGTTTCATTAGGGCTTCATGTTCAAAGATGTCATGGGGTGGCAGGAAGTCATCAAAGCTTTCTTTTGTATTGGATTTTTCTTTTTCCCTGTACAGCTACGAAGATTCCAGTTTTTACGCAGCACAACATTTGCCACTTTCTTGAAACATCTGCCTGATATACTGAAACAATTTTGCACACTGTAAAATAGCAAGCATGCATTTTGCAAATTAATTCTACTTTGGATTTTTTCATCCATACAAGAGATGGATCATATAAAATTCATATATTATCATATCAAATATCAAATTCATATATTATCATATATGAATTATATACATACAAATATCAAATTCATAATTAGTGTGATGACCACCATTAAATTTTGCCTCAAGTGATGGTTTTATGGCAGGATTCGGACTAACATTTTTGCTCTTTCCTTCAGAGTTCAACATGATGATACAAAAGAATAACTGTCTGAGGGCAAATGTGTCTATTCAGTAGCAAAAAGAACAGTAATTCATTCCTATTCTATAAATCAACCTTCATGGGAAAACAGTATCTGCCTGTTCAGCATAATAGCCAGCAGCTCACCATGTCCAGAAAGAACCACTTTTCATTTTGAACAGTTTGAAACACTGTTTTTTCTGTCTTCATCATGTCTGATGCAGAGAGAGTTGTTTGCTGTGAGATGAATTTTTGTTAGAACAAAAATTGGTAAATATCTCCAGCTTTATGGTAATGGTCCCACATTATGGAAGAAAAGCTGTCTGCAGTTTAAGCTTAAGCTTAAGCAAATTCAGTCAAGAAGTATCATTTTGACCAGGGTTTTCTAATTGCCCTGTTGGATTGTTTGTCTTTATTTTATTGTGGGTTTTTTGTTGTTTGTTTGTTGTTTTTTTTTTTTTGGGGGGGGGGAGGGTGAGTACAGTATCTTTAAAAAAAATAAAAATTACCTAGCTTGATGCATCTGAATGTCAGAAAAATAATTACCTTCCTGGCATTTAGGGTAAGTTGTCCAAGTAATACTAACAGAAATTACAAGTAATTTTTATTTTTATTTTTTTTATATCATGGCAACTGTATCCTTTTGCTTTCATACGTTTTAAAGTCCTGTACAGTGTCTGTTTTTTCCAGGTATGCTTAGCTAAATTTGAGAAAAACATCAAATTGCTATATTAGTTTGGGAACTGAAGAGACTTACAACAGAAAAATTGTCTTAAAGTAGCTTATTTAATAAATAAACAAAAAGCCATGCCACTTTCGTTTTGAAAATAACAATAATAGAAAAAATATCACATTTTCTTGTTAATCCGTAGTAGGAAATCCTTTCACATTCTACATCTTTATTTAGGGCTATTACTATTTTTATGTAAGGATATATCACAGAACAGCTATGGTTTTGCAGGTAATAAGCATGGGGCTATGTCTGCATTAGGAAAGTAAATAGGACCAGAATGTCATCGCTGGCACTGAGGCCAGCTGGTGTGGAACTGTGTCTGCAATTTCAAGCCCCCTTCCAGAATGACATAGCTTCACATAAACTAATTTGGGGGAATAGCCCCTAGTCTATGCTAACTCCTTAACCATGCCCAGGGGTTGTTTGGGTTGCGGTCATTTGTACCAGAACCAAAAGCGTTCAAGAGACTGTTCTCACAGTTGAAGCACACAGACAGCCGTGCTTCCCAGGAAAGCTCCTGGCACTACTTAACTGTAGATGAAGAGACAGTAGTGTAAGATAACTGTTTTCCTCCTTCAACATTATTAATTATTTTGTTATTATTTTATTATTAATTATGAAAGTAATTATTACATTCCATAAGCATCGAGTGTTTTCTTAGAGCATGTTGAAAGCATACATACTGCACTAACAGCTGCTTACAGTATTTGATATCCAGTGGCCAGTATTGCTTTGCTTGGACATTGTGTGCAGCCCTGCTTTTGTGTGTCAACTTAGTCTTCAGTATCTCTGACTAGGCTACTACTGTCAACATCATAAATTACAACTTTTGAGCAAGATGTCTCCAGCCCTGAAGCTGAAGAACAGCAATTAAATATGTCTTCCTCTGTGGAATCCACTTCTCTGCTCAATTACAGTGAAATTTATTTATTTATTTATTTAATTATTTTTACCTTTGAGATTGGTGGGATAAGCAAAGTGGTTCCCTTAATCATGCAGAAAATATAACTTCAAATGATGTATAATAAAATAGGTGAAATGAATTAATATTAGTATTTTAGCATAAATCTGCATATAGTGCGGAGGATCACAGGGCCGCCAAAGGCAATGAAGATGAAATTGACTTGTTTGGACTTTCTTAGAGCTGTCTCTTTTCCCTGCTGCTATTCAAGTCTGGCACAAGCTAAAAGGCACACAAACCAACAGTTGGCTGTGTGATTGATTTAACTGGAAGATTTTAGCTAGGACTTTCAAAAAATTGAGACATGGAAAAAATGTAAACAGAAACTTTGGGACCTTATTCTTGAAAATTTTTTCCTGATTCTTTAGTTCTGGTACAGTTGTTAGATAGCATTTTACAGCACTGCTTTATTTATTGTCACTCTTTAAGGTTTTACTATATTTCATTCAACTCACTAAGTAGCAAAATACATAACTGAACACTAATATTTAAGCCTTCTTCCTCATGGCTGCTAAAAGAAATTTTAACCTAATCGAAGAGTGAAGATTCAAAATCAGACATTTTATGACCAGCAATGTAAATGAATAGTATAACACATGACTAATGTAATATAAGCCTTCATTTCACTTTTTATCTCATATTGTGACTACAGGTGGGTAACTTGGAATCAAAGTTAACGTTAAAAAGTAATTCAGCTATAAGCAGATCAAAAAATAATCTTTCATGGCCTGTGAGCACCAAATTTACCTTTACCTCTCACCAGCCTTTTATCTGTATTGCTCTAAAAAGTTTTGTTAAGCACATCTGGAAATACGAATTTAAAAGTAAAATCTGAAGCAGGTAAGCTTTTTAAAACCAGAGTAAAAGGAAAACCTAAAAAGTGCGCAACAGGATGCTAATGAAAGAGCATGTCTATGAACTATTCACACAACAGCTTCTAGACTGGTACTGTAACTGTGAAAATATTCTAGTCCAGGCTACTTACCTCTGAAGTACAAAGTACTTGAGAACAAAATAGCACTTTAGGAACTCTTTCAATTGTAGATGGAATTATTCACATCACTTTCATGATCTGCTTCCATTTTTGATGAATCAAGCTGTATTTCATCATCCTATAAAGAACATATAGTTCCATTCCTTACCCTTAAACATTTCCACTTCATATGCATGTGTGTCTGGACATTTGAAGGCAAAAATCATGCTGAAATATAGGTATACAATTCTTCATGGTTTGTTCATGATCCAAAGGAGTAACTATCTTCATGTAAGTAATAGCAGAAAAAAATTTGCTCTATGTTAGATGACAGCCTAGCAAAAATTGTGAATGAGAAATTCACAAGCAGCAACATAACAAAGATGTTTGCTTTAGCATAAAGAATCTACACAGTTTATTCTTGATTTTGTGTTTGTAAATTAAATATATTTGTATTTCTTTATTATCATTTGACTTTACCTCATTCTAGATATCCTGAAGATTGCAGGTATAGTTTCTAAAGTCAAAAGAAACACTCTCTGTACTTTTGATACAAGTAAGTCAGTCCTTATTTGTGTGGAGCACTGATGATATTCCTGGAATTGTACCTTTAATCTAAGAGTTAGGAAAAATAAGCTGATATGAAATTTGCTTATATGCTGGATGTATTGACTAAGCAGGCTGATATGAAATTTACCATTTTATATGTATAATCCAACAATAGAATTAAACCTATATGTATATATATTTCATATCCCGGGAGACTATGTTTTAGAGAAGAAAATGTATGGAGACAATTTGGTTTTTTTTTTTAATCATATGCAGATTTCTGTGGCATGCTTGGATTTTACAGCCCATACTCTTTTAGATCCAGTCACAGCTATCTAGCTGTAACATTTATTATGCTCATATGTAAACACTCAAAAAGGGAACTGACAAGATTCAGGGAAAACTGCAAGTTATATGACTTAAAATGACAAAACATTGATATACTCTACAATTAAGGTTCAGATTGTCCCTAGCAGTTGAGTTTGTGCAATGGAAGGCACTGAGGGAGGGAAATGGTACAAATATTCGCATATGTGAGTTCCATACAAGGACCAGAGAAAAGGTAGTCTCAGCAGATGCTCCGTCTGGAAGATTTTCTGTGACGTTCCTGATACCTAAAGGGAACAGGGACGGGAGGGGGTATAATGCCCCTTTCCTTGTGCTTATGCACTACCAATGCCCTTGTTGACAAAGCAGACTAGATGAATGAGAGGAACTTGCTTAGTACAGTTCCACTGTGCACAACATCTGCATATCAAATAATAAGAATTTTTATAGTCTAGCATATGCATATTCTTACCACCTCCATCTTTTTGCCATGGAATAATTTCATTGAGCTCTGCTCCCAGATCTGACTTTTTTTACATCTAAATGCCTGTTGTAGGCTCATAAAGAAGGGAGCTGACTTGTCTGCTGCAAAACAGAGCAATTGACAAACTTTAGTACCTTGCCAGTATGAACCTTCCTTGTCACACATTCAAAACATTTTAAGCTTTCCAAGACAGACATGATGGGGATTTTAATTTTTTTTAATTTATTTATTTATTTATTTTTACAATATATGGACACTTAGAACATTATGGATGCATTCTTATCATAGTTGTTTATCCTTGTACCAAAGAGAATGGGTCTGGCATCTCATGGACACAAGATGCAAAAATCTGCGGGTAGTTCTCATTTCCTTGCATTTAATCTTTGTCGTCAGCACTGCAAGGTGTGGCAGGTGACAGTTCTCCACATCACTCTATCTGAAACCATTTATAATTTTATGCATTAAAATTAACACCTTGCACTTCAGAATACATTCTAATGGGCACAAGCTCATCCAGGTAAGCCAGCCTGGCTAGGGAGTCCCCTTCCCATTGCATCCAGGTGAGGTGGAGGAGTTGCACTCTCTGCAAGGGAGCTGAAATTTACAGCCCTTACTCTCAGGGCTGATGCATTTGAGAGTCTGATGGTGAGGAGCTGGGGGATGCAAAACAAAGAAGATGTGCTTGTGGGTGTCTACTATCAATCACACAGACAGGCAATTAGGAGAGATCTCAGGATAGATAGCCCATATCCTTCTCAGAGATTTCTATTTCCCAGACCTCATCTGGGAATACCATACTGTCACTGCTAGGATGAATAAGGCTGTGAAACTCCTGAAGTCTGTTGAAGGTAGTTTCTTTCCACAAGTATTCAGTGAGCCAACTAAGAAAGGTGCCCTCCTAGACTTGCTTTTTCCAAATCAAGAAGGACGTGTGTGAGATGTGATGGTAAGAGACTGTCTTGGCCACTGTACAGGAGGCATGTACTTGCCCTCAGGGGAACATGTATGTCAGGAGAAACATACCACTTCAGTGTTGGCAGGTTTCATTTTGCCCATGTAGAAGCTCTCTTTGTGTAAGTCTGAGCGGACACCACGGCAAGGTCAGCAGACTCAGTTTTGAATTCTTGCTGTTCTGCTCATGCCAGGGGGCAATACAAGTGTCTGCTGGTGTTGTTTGAATCCCAAAGACATGTGGGGAGTTGTTCCAAGTATCTGCAGATGCTGAGATATTAGCACTTTTTACTTTACCTGAGATAACTTGGAGAGGGGGAGAGTGGGAGGGAAATCAAAACAAAACAAACAAGCAAACAAGAAATCCCCAGACAATAATAAAAAAGGTGTGCTTTGCCTGCCAACCTGTGTTTTTAGTGTGGCAGAGCAAGGAATGCTGCTGCTTCAGGTTTGGAAAGGACCGTATCCCAGCTTCCCAGGGCTCCCTGCTCAGCCTTGCTGCTTGGCAAGGGGGCACTGCTCATCTCTGTCAACTTGCTGTGGTCTGAAAGCATCACTTGTGTTGAAAAGGAATCAACACAACACTGTCATTTCCAGTAAGGAGCCTCTCCCCTGTGCTAGGAATGATCACTTTTACAGCACACTTCCAAAAAAAGCCAGGGGGCAATTCTCGCGTGTTCCTGCCCTCATGGTTTCATCAGCGTTTTCTGACTCTGCCCTAGTAGGTGCCCATTTTCTTTTGCTGCTTGGATTCCCTGGATGAGCTTTGCTGCCAGGGCTTGGAGCTCCACCACACGGACTCAGCACCACCTCAGCGGCAGCAAGGACAGAGCCATCATCTCCTGCTCTGGTCAGAAGGTTCCACCAACTCAACCCAGAGACGGAGCAGCAGCCTCAGACCCATCCCAGTACTCAAGGAGGCCTTGCTGGCTCACTACTCAGCTCTGCCAGCAAATACGCACCCACTGGAACACCTTCCCAAGTGGGGAGCTGGCTTCTGGCCTTCAGCTTGCACATGGCCGTGAAGATGTTCGGATGGAGACAGCGGGGGCAACCGTTATGCTGGGCTGCATAATTACTAATGCACTAATTAGTATGTTTGTTACTGTTACTATGCTTATTACTGTGCTTATTACTCTATTAGTATGGGGTTTAGAAACAAATTTTAGGATATTTTAGGATATATTTTAGGAAGCACATTCTAAGATGGCCTGCAAAAGTGGTGTCTTAGCTCCCTTTCCTCTCCTTAAGCTGATACAGGTATAATGATAGGAGTTCAGGTTTAGTGTTTTTGTAATTTAGACAATAGTTATTTCACAGAATCATAGAGTAGTTAGGGCTGGAAAGGACTTCTAGTAACTTCATGTTATTTCACAAGACTAGTCTTAGAGTGACTTTTCAGCTATATTAGTAAAAGAGCAGAAAAATTACAAAAGCCATATCTACCTTGCTGTCTGCATCCTACAGAATTCAAAATGGGAAAGAAAGTATACTGAGAGAGTCTATGAGTTAAGAAAGAAATGACAGAAAGTTGTTTTCATTTACAACTACTGATTCTAGGCAGAGAGATGCTGAAAAAAAAACAAACCCAAAACACAAAAAACCCCACAACTAAGAATCCCAAAGTAAAATAAATTAAAAAATCAAAGCAAAGTAAAACAGAAAAAAAAAACCCAACAAAAAACCCAGGGAAAAAAAACAAAAAGGGAAAAAAAAAAAACCCACAAAAAACTTCATCTAAATTATTTTCTGGGAAAAAAAAAAAAAAAAAGAAATCCCTCAGATAGCTATGCACTCAAGAGGGAAAACACCAGCTCTCAAGACCTTAGTGTGATCTACCATAGATGTCCAGTGTATATTGCGATACTTAATAAACAGAAGACTATTTAAATGCCATTGGGAAATGACAGCAGTCATCCTAGCCATCTGCAAGCAAAGCTGCCTCAAATCCGTGTACCAACAGAGTGATTCATTTGTAATAGGCCTGAGTGACGTGCTCGTATTCATAGAATCATAGAATAGTTAAGGTTGTAAAGGACCTTAAGATCATCTAGCTCCAACCCCTTGCCACAGGCAGGGACACCTCACACTAAACCGCGTATCCCAAGGCTCTGTCCAACGTAGCCTTGAACACCACCAGGGATGGAGCATTCACAGCTTCCCTGGGCAACCCATTCCAGAGCCTCACAACCCTTACAATAAAGGACTTCTTCCTTATATCCAATCTAAACTTCCCCTGTTTAAGTTTTTACCTGTTTTAACCCTTGCATTTGCTGGAAGACATTGTATTGCTGCAGTTCTCAGCATTTTTTCATATGTATGCTTTCTTTAATTTTTTAACTATTTACACAGAGTAATAAATTGTCAAATGTGTAACTGGCCAGTCTCTGTATTTGGATGGATCCCTTCCTTTTTTATTCCTCTCTCCGTCTCTGGGTTTCACTTCTCTCTCTCTCTGATACTTGCCTATCTCAGCAGGATGGGATAGGGAGGAGAGACACTAAGATGGAAAAAAACCCCTCATGAATCAAGATAAAGACAGTTTAACAAAACAAAAGCAAAGGTTGTGCACAGAAGAAAGGACAAAGCCTTGTGTGGGATGGTTTAGTGTGAGGTGTACCTGCCCATGGCAGGGGGGTTGGAACTAGATGATCTTGAGGTCCTTTCCAACCCTAACTATTCTATGATTCTATGAAAACAAAGATTTTATTCTCTATTCCAATCAGCAGGTGATGTCCAGCCACTTCACAGGAAGTAGGTCTTCAGTACGTGTAGTGATTGCTCTGGAAGACAAACATCATAAATAACAAACATCCACCTTCTTTTCTCTTAGCTTTTATTGCTGACCATATGTTGTATGGTGTGGAATATGGCATGGGAAGCTTGAGTCAGCTGTCCTGTCTATGTACCCTCCCAAGATCTTGGCCATCTGCAGCCTGCTGGTGGAGGGAAGGTCAGCGACATGGCCTTGATACTGTGGGAGCACTGCTCAGCAGTAGCCGAAACATTGGTGTGTCATCAACACCTTTCTAACTACCAATGCAAAGCACAGCACTATGAGGGCTGCTAGAAAGGAAACTAACTGCACCTCAGCTAGACCCAATAAATGCATCAGCACAAATCCTACAGTGGGTTACTGATTTTGAAATGTGATTATGGATTTTTTAAAAGCACAAATTGTAACTCAAGGTAAAATTAGAAAATATTATCTAAATGTGAATATAAAAGAGATTATTCACATAAAGCTGATACATATTAATTTGAATGAAAGTAACTTAGGTAAATAAGGACCTGGATTGAAGGGTCTCCACACCTAGGTCTCTAGAAGCAGGTATGGGCTGTTTACTAATAGTCTTTATATAGCATAGAATAATAAAGGACTAACACTTGACTGGAGTTACTCAGAGATATATTTGAACATATATTTGAAGAAGCAGAGCAAAAAACCCCAAAATGAATATTAAACAAATGTAATAGATCTTCCAAGATCCTAAAGTTTTAACTATAGGAAAGGATCTGCTTGCTATTCTTTCTATTTTTCAGGGTGACTTAGGTATATGGAAGTAGACGTACAACACATGTTCATTGTTCTGCTTTTCCTTCTTCTACAGTGGAAACAGCAGTTCTTCTTTAGAAATCCTATTCCTGACTTATCTTTCCCTTTGAAATTACATCCAGGAGTCACTGTACATTCTATAAAAATAAAGATGGAAAAATCAGTACAACTGAGTTGTTTACCTCAATTTGAATACAGAGAACTTATTTCTGCTACTTGCCCGTTTATGCATTTTATTAAATCAATACCCACTTATGATTTTTTACCATAACAGCAGATGGCTTGCTGGCAGAGAGGAAGCTTTGTAAGAAATAATTTCCTCTTCTGTTTGTCCCACCCAGTTTCAATCTACCTTTTATGATCATGTTTAGAAAAACTCAATAAACAGTGTAATTATAATTCTTTCTCATTTAATTGGTAAAGCCATGTTCTTAATTCCAGGCAATTTTAATTCAGATAATAGTAGCTTCAGGTAATCTCAAGTCTCCAGCTCCCCACATGAGCTGACATCCAAGGCCAGCCTTGGTCCACTCCTGTCAGAGGGACCTGCCTGATCCTGCTCCTTGGCTGGGACAGTGGGGCAAGATGGGCTGCCTGGCCCTGCCCTGCCACCCCGGTCAGGCCTGCAACTCCTAGTTCCCAGGGCACCCTATCCCACACAGCACTCTGACATGATGATATTAATGTGAGCACTTATTATTTTCAGCACGTGTCCATCTTTCATCTGCTGCTCTTAATGGCAGTCTGCAGAACACCCTCTCTTAGAAAGCCCATATCAAGGACCAAGCAGCTCTGCGCTGGAAGCAGCAGAGAGGCTATGTGAGCATCTAACTTGTCTAGTCAGTCTACATTTTCATAAAAATCATGGAACGCTAAAATAACATGATAATATTATCTACTCAATTTTCCCAATGTAATTTTTGGTAATCTGTTCTTAATCTTAACAAATGCTTTTTTTTTTTTTTTTTTAAGAAACTCCAAGTGCTAGTCTATGAATTCCCTGATCAACCTGTCCAAATATTTTTCTGTTCACATACTGAAAAATTTTATCTGTGTGTAACCTATATATCCTTTACTGCTTTTAAGCCAGCCGCCCTTTATCCTGCTCACAATTAGCTCCTTTGACAAGTCAGGTGTTTCCACTGTTGGCAAATATTCATCTTTTTTTTGCAAAATACGCTCAAAATTACAAAGTCCCCAAATCCCGTGTAAAAAGTGCTTAAAATTGGCCACATGTAAGTTAAAATATAATACATAAGCATTTTACAAAATACTGCTTTCCCATATAGGCAATCAGACAGGAAGAAGTATGGAGAAGAAGCCTGGGTAATTAGAATGGACAATGTTTTCTGATTCATCTTCCTGCTGGAAGACAAAATTCGCTTACCTCAATTAAGATTACATCAGTTCTCATGCTTAAATAAAAGTCTAATGAAGAGAATCAATGGGCTATATACTATGCTCTTTACCAGACAGTTTCTCTATGCCTGTAGAGCCCCACTATTACCCTTGACTCTAAGGTTATTTCCAGACAGTCAATTCTAGCAAAGCGAGAGAAAGGGCCAACAGGCAGTTCAAAGTATCAGGGGTGACAGAGAATCTTATCAGTAGGGCCAGCACATGCCTCCAGCCTCTATCATCTCTGTTTCCTGTTTCTTCTGTGCTTTTTCAGATGAGCATCCTGGTTAGTTTGTGTGTGTCCTGGCCAACAGAACCATTTTCTTTGTCAAATTTCTTCATCCCTTTTCCTTTTTCACAACTGCAATGTGACTAACATCGTTAGCACTATTAGAAAAGATGTAAACTTTTTCAATAGATGATTTTCAGTGAAGTGGAAATATTTTAATTTTACAATCCATAGAACTTGAAATTTATCAAGAGAATTTGCCATTCTCCTGCTTTGACTATGTTCATTTGTGCTTCAGCATCATTATTTCCTTTATTCCCATGAATGTTTTTTCTCTACCCTATGAAGAAGGTCAAAGTGAATTTTTCTGGCCAGCATATAAAACACTTATTAATGTTTTCTGAATTAAAATTAATTTTTGTTTTAAAATTATTGGACTCTTTCTCATGAATATAATTCTTCCTGTTTAGATTGTTAGTGATCTGATTTAGCTGAGGTCTACTTGGTCATGGTTGCACAATGTAGTATCTTTTCCTCTTTCTTGATTGAACGATGTATGAAACCAACCGATAATATATAAATCACAAATATATAAATTTTATGCAGAATATACCCTGTGTGATATTAAGTTTTAGTGAATATTGCATGTTTTAGGTTGAATGACTAACCTCATCTACCTGGAGCTGTGTAAGGCATTGACACTGTCCTGCGCAGCATCCTTTTCTCTAAATTGGAAATGTGGGAATTGGATGGATGGTCACACTCAGAGAGTTGTGGTCAACATCTTGATGTCCAAGTGGACACCAGTGAAGAGTGCTGTTCTTCAGGGGTTGCTGTTGGGACCGGCATTGGTCAACACAAACACAGGCTGAGTGGAGAATGTATTGAGAACAGCCCTGAGGAGAAGGACTTTATTGATGAGAAGCTTAACATGAGCTGGCAATGTGTGCTTGCAACCCAGAAAACCAACCATATGCTGGGCTGCATCAAAAGGAGCTTGTCCAGCACGTAGAGGGAAGTTATTCTCCCCTCTCTACTGTTCTCTTATGAGACCACATCTGAAGTACTGTGTCCAGCTCTGGAACCCCCCAACAGAAGAGGGATGGGGACCTGTTAGAGCAAGTTTGGACCATGAAGGGCCATGAAGATGCTCAGAAGGCTGGAGCACCTCTCCTGTGAAGACAGGCTGAGAGAACTGGGTTTGTTCAGCCTGGAGAAGAGAAGGCTCAGGGGAGACCTTGCAACAACCTCTCCTCATAAGAAAGGTGCACTCTTCTCTTAATCACCTTCATGGTCCTTAATGTTCTTAATATTCCTGTCCACAGATACAACCCCTGCCTGAAAAATAACTTCCTACTTGGTTATGTTTTAGAACCAAAACTTAAATATGCAGGTTTGTTTTTTTTTTTTTACCTGTACTTGGTACCTTGGGTTTTGTTTTGATTTTTTTTTTTAATAGACAACTCTTTGCATGAAAGAATATTAACAACAGTATAAGTAAAAGATTGTCCAGAGATACATAGTACATAACCAGATGCTGCCAGGTTTTAATTTTTCAAGCTAAAAATAAAATTGCTTTACTCTCATTAAATATTTGATTACCAACTCACTCTATCAAATGCCATATGCTATTATCAGTGTCAGAGAAGTAAATCTTATTCAATTGGCAATTTTATGAACTAGATGACTTCATGATGTTGTACAGCTAAACATACTCTTAAAGAGGAAAGCAAGCATTTGAAAAGACTTGAACAGTACTTTGTCTTCCCTGAAGAAGCCCAATCTTAATTAAACTCAATTTAATTAAATCTATTATTCAAATGTGCTATCTTGCAGTGGTGTTCAGAAGATGGAAAGTACTGGTCTCCTTTTTTCTTCATCTTCAGTATTAACTACTGTACTTGGGTTATGCTGATCAGATAACTGAGCACTGTGCCCAGTTATTGTGAGATCAGCACTATGGGAGTCATTAGGGATGTACTCCATGTCTGCTGGAGAATTTATTGCATGTCTTGAAATACAGTGGCATCGAGACTAAATGCTTGGTACAGCCTTACTCCCACAGATTTTGAGAGCAATGTGGGCTCTAAATTGGTCATGTTCTGCTCAGACGGGCCACTTGAGAGCAGCTTGTTCTACACAGTGGGCTGCCCATCGCCATCAGTTAGAAATCTTTAATAATGAGCTGATGCCAAAGTAGTATTATCAGACAAGAACAGCTACGGGGCTCTGGTAGCAGTTTCTACAGATCTTCCTTATTTCTTCATCAGATTTGGAGTATTAAGTATTGGGCACAGGCAAGAGCTTAACATAGGAAATTGCACATAGGTATTTCAGATTGCTTGTCAGAAATGGGTGATTTTGTTCTGTCAAAACGGGAGCATGTGCAATAATCATTAGCAGGAAATATCTATTCTCCAGCTAAGTAGGCTTCCTAACGCATACTCTGCTGGATGAAGGGTAACTCCTGCAAACTCCATTTGAAATGCACTGCCTTTGCAGGAGTCACTGTAACTGGAGGTGTATGTAAGTATCTGGTAACAGCCTCAATGATTTCCTGGGGTCTTGGGAAAGACTTCAAGCTGTGAGATTTCAATGCCCTATTTTAGGAGCAGGGAGAGAAGGAAAACTGGCAAATGCTACACAGACTTTTAGGAACTGTGCTTCCTATAGCATGTGGTATGATATCAGATCTAACCCGGAATTACTAAATCAAAGTACTTATTATTTGATAGCTTTACAGTTTGTGCCAGCATGGACTGCATGAAACAATCTTTAACTCTATTCCCTAGATAGCCTCTGTTTCTTTATTTATGGCTGTTGAATTCCTTTAAAGACAAAAAATTTCCTTCCAAAACTGTTTATTCTCTCTGTTGTGCACTCTTTTAGGTGCATGCACTGAGCAGCTACTGTTTGGACTAAGAAAGCCTCCATAACTACAATTGTTCCAAGCTCCGGCTTTTTTTGTGGAAAAGAAACACAAATATACACTTGCACACATATTTATAATACATCATGGCTTTTACATCGGCATCACTCTCAGTCAGTCACTGCTTCCTTTCCACTCTACTGCATGGTTAGAATTTCTTCATAGCTCCCTTGTTATGGCTCCACTGGAAAGGTTCATCAGCTGTCATTGCTAGTTCACAGTGCAACAGAGGTTAAAGAAACTATATAGCATTTACATTGCTTTATTCAAAACTGTGATGCTGGTTTACAGTTCTGATGAGAACCACAACCCCCCCCCAAAAACAACCAACTAACCCCCCCAAAAAAAGAATTCCCAGGAAAAATTAAGCCTTGGCAGCAATAACTGCCCATCATAAACTGGCATATGGCATTGAAAACAGTTTGAGGAAAATTGCTTCTCAGACTAGAATTTACACAATTTTCCTTCTTCTGAAGGTTATACTGATTACCTTAATTGGGGGTAGACACATGAACTGTAATTTTCTTTCTCTCACACACTGATAGGAATATGCTTGGTGTCAGACACAAATTCACCTTTGATGAATTATGCAGCATTTAGAATAAAACTTGCCTAACAAATGAAAATAAACAGAGGGGGAAACAGCTGTAGTGGATTTTTGTCTATTAATAACAACAAAGCAAGATTAAATTCAATAATTTGGAAAACAGGTCTCTTGAAACAGGCAATTGCTAATTGGGTCAACACATTCATCTCACTTTCTAAGCACTGAATAGAGAAATTCAAATATCAATAATAAATCGAGGATTTCAAGATTACTGGATGCTTCCGATTTCAATTTGTGTCCACTGCCATACCCTCAGGGAGTCAAGAGCAGCCTTTTCCTCCCACCCAAGTACTAATTGAGCCCGACCCTGCTTAGCTTCACGAGATTAGACGAGATCAGGCTTTTTCAGGGTGGTGTGGCCATAGGCAGTTCAAGTCACAAGGAGTAAGAGTTTGTGTAGATATTGCTCAATATATCTAGTCAGTCATTACCACAGTTACTTTTAGAAATACTTTTATAGTCTATAGTAAAACTTCCTTCTTGGTTGCTCTATTTTACTCAGCAGTTACTTTGTTGTTTTTGCATGGACAGTGATTGATTGCTATCCTGATAGTTACACATATTCATAATAAATGGAGGTCTGATTAATCTTTTTTCTAGATGAAATACACTCAATTATCTCAACAGTTTTCCAATATACCACATTTACAAAGTCTTTTATCATTCTTGTTTTTTTTCCATATCTTTCTTATGGATTGAGATAGTGAGAACTGAACACAAAATTCTGTCTGAAATATCACTAGTACAGAATAACTTGCTTTTATATTTTAAGGCACCTTTGGAAGAGTTCTGTTGTCTTTTTTCTTGACAATACCAAGGGTTGATATTTGGTTCTCATTCAATATACCCCTCAGATAATTTCCTGCAGCACTGCTACTTAAATAAGTGAATACACTGACCATTCAGTTTCCTTTCCATAATTGCAATTACCTTAATGAAATAATTTTGTCACTTTGAGACTCTCATTTGTCTAGATCCTCTGGTATTCCCAGAACAACTTTGCAGCCTTTCACATTTTAATGCTATTTGTTTTGTAAGCATATTTACCATTTCTTCCTCCAGATCACTACATAAAATAGTGGACTTGGGCACTGGCAGAAGTCAAGATCTGGATAGATTCCTGAAGAATTCTTCTTTCATATGCCCCAGATTTGATAATCAAATACGAACATCACTTTAGAGGGTAACCCTTCAAACAGTTGAGTTCCTGTTTAATGGTAATAACACCTAAACCAAAAACTTATTTGGAAAAATATTTTATGAGAATATTGTGTACTGAAGCCTAGCTTAAGCATTTGCTGCTTCTCCCTACTAGGTCATTTATCCTGTTAAGGAAGGAATTTAAATTAGTTTGATATGATAAACTCATGTTACCTTTTTATATTGCCTTATTATCTACTAGGTATCTGCTTTTAAACATTTGTTCAAAAATATTTCAGTGGACCAAGGTTAGATTGACTGATCTATAATTCCCTCAGTTCTCATTTTCCGTTTTAAAAGATAGATTCTGCATTTATTCTACTCCTCTGGGACCTTATTGGTCTTTCATGAATTTTCAGATATAATTGATTATGATTCAGAAATTGCTTTGGCTAATTCTAAGATGGATTTTGTCAGACCTTGCTAACTTGAACAAATCAATCAAATTTGAATGTTATTTAGTTTGTCCTTCTCTTCTAGCTTGAATGCCTACCCCTTCATTAAAATAAATTTTTAAAATTCTGGTCACAGTTAGCCTTTCTAGTGAAGACTGAAGCAAAGAAACCTGTATTCAGACTTTTCTGTGACATTTGCCCTCCTTTTTCTGCCTGGCAATGGTGCCGTAAGTCCCTGTTTCAGACTCTTCAGATTTATTTCTACAACTTGCTAACTTTGCACTCCCACTTTCTTGTGTTTAAATTTGATCTTTATTTTGATTTTATTTTCAGGTTCCCCCAGAGATGGAATTTTTGTGTTCTTAGAGTATTTCTGAACAAACACCTAAACCACCTATTCCTAGGGTTTGGTTTTTTTTTCAATATTATTGTAGACTTTTAAATATTTTCCAATGAAAACGCAGAACCCTAGCGTATATTGTAGTTCAGGTCAAGCTAGTATAGGAAGAGATTAAGCTTGCAATAGTCCTCAGCTTGTAACAGTCCTTCGTTACTGGCAAAGGCTTTTACTATTTTCATCTCTGTCTTTGGATAGTGTCACAATGAATTCTTGTACTTTACCTTTCAAAATGATGCTACTTGCTGTAAGTTAGTATGAGAGCTCCTGGGTAGCATTCAACCTCCTTTCTTCCCTTGTTTGTTTTGGTGTTTTGTTTGGTTTTTTTTTTTTTTTTCTTAAAGAGAAGTTTCAAACATTTTCCAGAGGTACTCCACAACAGAAAATTTGGTTGTCTTATTTTAGTGGAATTTCAGAAAATCAATATGCAGATGCCTGTAAGTTGATAAGTTCTGCTGTCTACTCAGAACTGATCTTTGCAGAAAACAATCAATGTCTCATATGGGATTTGACCACCTGTCTAGATTTCCAAACTAGAATACTTTCCTCACAGATACAGCTCTTAAGTTCTGATTTCTGTCCTAATGAGTATCTGAAAGTGTCTGAAGAAGAGTATGGACTATCCAAACACCTTTCCTTCTACATACAACCTTCTACATTCCTTCTACATTAAATTATACCAGAACACTTGACGGTAAGAGACCACAAAGATGCATCATGCAAGTTGTATTCCCAGAAGTGAAAGAAACCCATTTTACTCAGGGGAGTCTTATAGGAGCCTGTTTTCCAGAGATCCTCACCAGCTACCTGGATAAAGTATCAAAAGAGCCCTTTTGACAAAGAATACTCACCTCAGGAAATGCTGGAAATGATGACTCATTACTGTATGAATAGCTTTAATACAGGCCAATAAGAATAAAATAAATAACTAACTTCACACTATATGCTGATCTTTGGAAATGAGTGAAATTTTGAAAAGCAGCAAGAAAGTTGACAAAATAGCTAGTGGTTTTGGGTGGTAACATTTCCTAAGTATGCTATTTATCAAGTGATTCAAACCAAAGAAGAAATATTATGTCAACTCCCAGGAAACTGTGACTAAGCAAAAATGCAAATATAACATAGGCCTTCATGACTAACAGAGACACACACCTTCATTTGGAAGATAATTAGAAGTACACAATAGCAATGAGGATAAAAGAAGTGTTTGGTTGATATTATATAGTGGCTCACAGGTGGGCTTAATGTGTTGCAAAGAAAGAATGATTTCTGTAGAGACTACAAATACAAACTGAATTCTCTGAATTGACTCAGCTGTGTTTAAGGGGTAAATGGGTTTTTTTTTTAATTGTAAAGAGGAATTTTACTTTTACGGTTTACTTGCATACGTGCATACTAGTATAAACTGGTAATAATTCACAACAGTTTATAAGCCCCAGGATGTTATTTATAGAGTTTGTTTGGGATACGTACAGTGTGGATAGGTACAATGCTGTAGATCTTTCCCTAATTACAATATGGCATGAGATTCCAGTGATTCAAGTTGACAACATAAGCAATCTTCTGCAGCCACTCAGAATCCATCAACATCCCATGCACAGAAATAAGAATTGCAAAAACACACCTCTAGGAAGACTAAATAGTCTTTACTTCATTGAAATAACTTAGGACTGAAAGATTTTAGAAAATTGTTGCAAACTTTCTTGGAGAGAGAGACTAAAATTTTATTATCTTTATGGAAGAACAGGAAGAAAAGTTTTAAGAATGATGTGTTTGGGACTCAGAGGGGTTGTTTTCAAGTGTATTGCTGAGAAGAGTGAGCCCAAGATGAGGTAAATAACTTTGGTAGCATACTACAAAAAACATATCAATTGCAATTAAATAAAACCAGATTCACCCCACTGTGTCATTTTGCATGTATTCTATTTTGGGTATTTTGCTTTTTAAAATTTGTTCTGTATTGATTGGTAATTACAGCTCTGGTATACACAATGGAAGCTGGAAATTCTTCTCAGGGTTGTTGAGCCTGAAAGGTAGTTTTTTCCAGCTGCATATTAACATATGATCTCTCATTAAATTCTATGAAAGAGAATAAACACTGATAAAAAACACCTGTCAACATTTAAAAGTTCTTATCTTTCCAGCTTCATTTAGTATTCAGTGTAGTAACAGTAATAAAATTAACTTTTTATGGTATTCATCATCTTTTATATAGGTGTTGCATTGTAATTTAGTGTTAATTAATGGACATGTTGTAAAAATTCCATACTGCACTGATATTCTATATGCAAGAAACAGCCATGAGACATTTGGTCTTCTGAACTGTTCACTTATTACAGGAGCTGTTGTAAAAGAATTCTTTTGGAGTCATAAAAAACCTGAGTATGTGAATATGAGTAACAGATGATTCAACTACCATAACATTCAAAATACAGCTGAGGAATGAATACATTGATTGGTTGAATCAGATTAGTTTTACATAAAGAACACAAAAGATGGTGAATTCAGGACTGATGTACATGAATCAGGACAGACAATAAAAGGAACTGGAAAAGATCCCAGGAGGACCACAAAAGGGTCTTCAGCTTTATGACACAGCTTATAGAATTTATTTTTAAAGTAAAAATGAAGAGTGTTTGGCCTTCAAAGAAAGAAAAATGCCTGAGATACTGTACGCTGCCATCCATGTTCCACTCCAGCATGCTGAGCAGCACAGTACATGTCTGAGTTTTCAGAGCTTCCAAAGTCCTAAGAATAGTCTAATCATTGCACCAGACTGCATGTTTTTATTCTGTGCTATGCAAGTGTCCACATGGCTTTGGATAGCTACTGGGAACTGTGAAGACTGTTTTAAGGAGAGAGACATAACATACAAATAAAATTAAGCCACAGAGTAATTGGAGGAGAAGAAATGCTGTAGGGTACTCCCTAGCTGGAGTGGCCTGACATGTTACACCCAACGGTTGCACACATCTGCAGGCTAAACCTGAGGCACAGTATTCATGTAGCCAGTAGGAGTTTACTTTTCCCACACACCATTTGTAACACTAATTAATTACATTAATTAGCATTAATAAATTAATACCTTGTGTAGCATTAATTAAAGCATCATGTTATACTATCTTGCTTTTTCCTCATTTTGCCTTCATGTGCTGCTGTTTTTGCAAGTTTGGTGTTTCCAAATGCATATAATTATAATACACATGGTGACAAAGTTTGTGAGTTTGTGCATTCCTTTGCTGCCTCTGAAAAATCCATGTCTGCAAATGAGTGGCAGAGGCACAGACGTGTCTAGCAGACACCTGAACCTGACATCAAAACATGATTCTCAATCAATCTAGAATACATAAGTGTTCTCCAGCCAGCTTTGGGCTCAGCAGTTAGCTTTCTGAAATTTTGGTGGTTTATTGAATAACCCAAAGGACACAAGTTTTCCAATCTAATTGAGATTTTCTTTCTATTTAGCTCCTAAAGCATCTTAGGTATCGAGTCTTTTGTGATTCAGACTAAATCCTGCTTTTCCACCTACTCCGTTCCTTACTGAGCAAATAAGACTTTATTAACTTTTCAGCTCTTATTAATACTGACTACATAGTCTGCTGGTTCACCCGGTACTCAGTGAGACATAACTGGTGATATATTTGCAGATTATAGATGCATTATAAACTTGGTATGGTTTTTGTCCTTTTCAAGAAAATTATAACAATTTCTGTGAAAAAGCCCCCATGCTTATGGTCGTCCATTTTCGAACTATTAGCACAGGCAGACAGATTAGATAGTACAACCTTAATTTAATCCAAAATCCAAGATCCTTTGCAAGTTAGTAATTAGCTAAATTGAAGTTCTGTGGTTTATGGCACTTATTTGATCTCTAATTGGACTTTACAATCCCCTGCTCCTCTGAGATCTGTATACTGAATAAGACAGTGGACATTATTCCTGGGGAATAACAAGAGAAGTTCCTGGTTATATATCTAAATATGTTAAATTTTTGTTTCAACTGTGCTTACATCTAGGCAAATCACCACAATCAAAAGCACTCTGTATAGCTCTATGAGATTCTATCATACAGCCCATTGAGAGATGCTGTGCATTTCAGCTGGAACCCCTTTGCCTGACCAAGACTTCTTCTCTAAACCTTTTTCTCCCTGCAGACTTACTCTACCATTCACAACTGTACTCTTAAATCACCTATAAAAGCAACAGGCCAGAGGAGTAGGCCTGAACAATCAGAGTGATCTACTTGAGTAATTACAATACGAATTGCTTGGAAAGGGCTAAAACTGTTTATCTTTCAGAACAATTATGGTAAGTAAAAGAGAATTTGAACAGAAGTTTTTGGCACACAAACAATATAAGCTTACTGTAAGATTCTGAGTTTTTGTCAATTAACTAGAAAATTCTAAGTGACATTTTTTTGTAAATCTTTTTTTTTTGTAATGCAAAAAATGAAGTTTAATCCAAAGGGAATAATACAACAGCATGGGGAACTACAAAACACAGTTCTGCCTAGCCATTCCAAATTTAATAATCTTTTTCTTCTTTCCAGCATCTAGGGATAATCTTTTAACTAAAAACTTGATCTGAGGAAGGAATACAAAATCTAAAATGTAGGAGTCATGACTGTTCTGTGAGACACATGCCTCAACAGAGTATGGCAGGAGAATCATAACTTGCTGTGTGAGCTGCTCTCTCACTTTTGGGATTCCAGGAGAGAGGGGTTTATGAGTATGAAGATTAGTGTTCTGTCATGTTCTTCCAGGGCTAGGACTCACAACATTTTGGGAAGGATGGTTTTTATGATTTAGCAATTGGCTGGATGCTGGGTTAGATGCTAATCCTGTGTACAGGGACTGTGAGCCAAGCTTGGACTGAGGAACTGAAATAGGGAGACTATAAAATGACAGACTTTCAAAAATTAATAGAAATTATTACAGGCAGGTTTTTGGCTACTGTAGAAACTCGCAGATTGTAGTTCTTTCTCTAGATACTACTAAAAGTGCTTATACAAGGTCTAAATCTCACCTGAAGTATTTGCACATATCACCCTGGGCATATCATTCATATATATTAATGAAAAGACAATGCACCCTCTGGTTCTTTGTAGTTTTATTCATCTCTTTTGCTTCTGGAAAATTAGACTTTATTTTCCTGAAAGGTAAAACAGGACATATTGCAAACAGGGTGCATTTTTAGCTTTGTCTTTCCTTTCTGAAATTGCTGACAGATACTTTTGGGACATGTATACTGCTCTCCAGATACTGATTTCAGGGTAACTGGCTGGACAAAAACTTACTGTGAGTTTCCTACATGTGACTTTTTCAGTTTCTGTGGCTGCTCTACAAATGCCTTTGTTGTACACTATGCTTGTGCGAAAGATTGTTTTACTAGATCTCAAAACTGTTACCAAAGGGCAGTTTTTAAAAACATAGTGTTGTATCAGACGAAGCAGCTGTTTGTATTAGCCACAGTATAGCAGCTAAGAGCTTTGGGCCATCATATGGCTAATTTATGAGTTCCACAGTACAAAGTACATGACTCATAGTGTCTTATGGTGTGCACCAGTAAATATAATGGCTCTGTAATGTACATGGTGCTTGTAAGGAGAGTTCAAATGTGTTGTGGTTCAGTCAGTTGCTGACAAGATGCATTATTGTCATTACTTTTGGCATAATGTTATAACAGATCTAATTCCTTTGTCTTACAAATATCGTAGTTCTTTATAGTATGGGAAGCTGCACTGATGTTGGAGTGGGGGACTGGTATCAACAGGAGGAAGTATCTCCATTCTTTTAGCAAACTCCAGCTTTTACATAGATTATGTGCAGCTCTGTTTCACTCTCTTTTCTCCTAGCTAATTACCAGTCTGACCTCCCCTCAGAACCTTGCTCTTGTCCACTGAGAGCCAGAGCCTTTGTTATTTTAATCCAGCATGTCTGTAGATGAAATAAATAAAAGAGTCATTCATCGTGGCACATAAACATTAAAAATGCTAAAACAATTGTTTTAAATTTTAAAGGAGTAATGATTCACTGAGATGCATTATTAATAAGCATAAATTATTGAGTTGGCTCAGTAGTGCAGCTACAGTTTAGAGATGGACTCATGGTCCCTCAGAGGTTCTGGTCCCGTGTAGAAGTGTGTTCTGCCAGCTGGTCAGGCAGCAATATTATGTCAGCTGTGAGAGCATATTTACCTATGCTAGGCTGCAGGAGAGTAAGCAGGAGGCAGCAGAATTCGTGTGCTTGCAAAAGCACGACATACACGGGGAGGAAAACATAACAAAATGGTTATGCTTATTTTTGAGATACTGGAAGACGGCAACCCTTACAATGATAGTAACTCCTTTTTATTGGAAATGAAATGGACATGAAACAATCTTTTCCATGTCTGTGACTCTGTGCTCTGTCCTTCCCCCTCTTTCCTTCTAAATAGCTTTGAGTTATTGACTTACCAAACTATCTTCAAGTTATTAATCCAGTTAGACACACTGGGAAATGTATTGTGCTTCTACATTGTTCTATGCATGAAACTAGTGTAATCTGTTCACCGTTAAGGCATTATCTCCTAAGAAACAATTTAAACTGTAAGGGTGAAATTCTGCCCCAGATGAAGTCAGTTGGATTACTTGCATAATCATAATGAAGTTGAGACTTTACTAGGAATTAGCTTCTATCAATAGCAACAATTGTCGAAAAGGAACTCACAGACCATGATTCAAGAGATGAACGGGCCTGATTTAAATGTCATATTTAGACATATATAGTCTCTATATATGCAATGGAAGCAAGGGGAGTTATGCCTAGCTAAGGATGGGATGATAATTTATAATTTAGTCATACCTTTCAAATATCACCAGTACAAAGATTATCATGCATTTTATACCAAAACCTACTTACTTATTTCCCACAAAAATGTGGAGTCCCTTTGCTTTTAAAGAGAAATAAAAAACCCTTCAGAAATGCAAATTGTGTAACTGAAGGAGTAGTTTCTCTGATGTACTCAGATTTACTTCCACAGGATGGGCTGTTTTCTCTATGAAAATTATTCTTTAACCCTGCATTTTGCACAGTTGTCAGACACAACATCTAACAGCTGATCCCCAGAGTAGAGAACAGCTGATCTGTATACTTGTTAGAGGTTCCAGTGAACACTCTGGAAATGCTGTTGTGGTCACGTACAGTTTATAGCTGTTAATAAAAGCAATCCAGTTTTGTGAGCAGAATCCCATTTTCATTTGTAAAGTTAAATTTCAGTAACTACTAATTAATCATCTATGTTTACATTGATGTAACTGTATTTGACCTAAAACCGCACATCAAGTTTGTTGCAACAAAACAGACAGATGCATTGGTTTCTCCTTTGAATGGTTGCCTTAGAAGCTGCAATAGTTTTGGTGATGAAAAGATTATTGTGATGATGCATTTTGCTGCATCTCCTATACATTAAAATAGAATATAAGGTACAATGAACTATAAATCACTTCTTTGTATCGCTTAGCTATGCATCTAGTTGTATTGAAAGCAGTAAAGATTGAATATAGGTTAAAGGCAATTAAAATAATGGACCTGTAGCTGGCAGAAACTGCCAAAGAGTTCTTGGCACTGACAGCATTTACCACATAAGCAATGACTGTCAAATTTAATGAGCAATAATATTTTCCAGGAATAAGCATTTAATATTCACTCAGCTCTATTTTACAGAACACATTTTTTATTAAATTTGTAGGCAAACTATTTTTTAACAGGGCAAAAGAAAGGATAACAAGGGGTCTAATTACACCTGAAAGTGATTTTGTGTAAAGGAATCACATAGCCACCAGATTAAAATGCAGCATGAGAGAAGAGAGACTGTCTTAGCTACTTGTAATGGAAAGCCCTCTCTTTCCAAAGAAGTCTCAGGACATCAGTGTACACAGCCAAGGCAGCTTTTTCGTTTTTGTTGTGCCTGTACTTAAGCTAGCCCTGCCAAGGCTTTTAGTTGAGCTTGCTGTCAGCGCAGTTAATTGTACAGTTAAAAGCAGCTTTGTCACAAGGCTTTGGGTGACACATAGCTGTACTGCCTTGGCATAAGCTGGAAAGTTAGTTTCGGTTCCAAGAACCACAATTTTTCTCTGCTTTTCCGCTGATGTGAATCTCTGTCAGAGCTATGCATTACCCAGCCTGCATCCCCAGCTACTGATGAGGCCACGCTTCCTGTACTAGCTGTAAAGTGAAGTTTTTAGTCTTCCTCCACCTGCACTCAAGGTATACATGGGACAGGGAAACATATTCTGCGCTCAGTGACTCTTTTTCATCCTGATCTATCACCAGGCAGTTGCTGGTCAAGATGGAGAAGGAAAGGAACAAACTGTACCTCATTGCACCTCCTGAACATCATTGCAAGCTCACACAATGGGCCACCATCAGGTCTTTACAGAACTAAACTTGTTAATGATGAGCTGCTGTTACAGCTCTAAAGCAAGCTCAAAGAGAGATAAGCAGATATTTACAAAATCTTAATTATTTTCGTTTGAAAATACAGGTATTATAGGAAAAAGAGAAAGAACAGGGGGTTGCGGAAAGCAATTCACTGGCACAGAGGAAGAAGAAAAATAGAGGGAGTGACAATGAAAAATTCATTCTTTGGGAGGCATATTTAAATGCATGTTCTCTCATAATTAATCATCATTCTAGTGGGGTAGAGGGGTTAAAGTTTTGGCCAATTTCCTTCTATTAGGGTAGTGCATGAATGGTGTCAGTTTCAGCAATTATTGGAGCCTTACTGAATACAGCTCAAAGGTTTTATAACTTCCATTCAAGTACCCCAGGGATTGTTCCTTTATTAAGTTTCACAAGGATGTCATCTTCTTACAGCACCTCTATCCCTGTTTTCTTGCAAAGCTAGTAACTCAGATCCAGATTCTTCTTCAAGACTGAGAGCTGAAGTGCTTCCTCAGATGGAGGCAGTCAACACATTGCTGCTTTTTTATCCTCCATTAGAATTCAACTTCTTCATCCCCTCTTGAATGTCTGGAATGTATCTCTCCAAAATAGTGTCAGCTCTGAGAAAACATTAAATGATTGTTGTGGTTTAAGCACAGCCACACAGCTGCTCATTCCCACCCTTCCTCCCCCTGCTCCTGGAGGGATGGTATGGAGAATCAAAAGAATATAACTCTCACAGGTTGAGATAAGAACAGCCCAGTAACTAAGGTATAAAACAAACCACTACTATTACCACCAATAATAATAATGATAAGGGAAATAACAAGGTAAGAGAACACCACCAGACGACTGATACCCAGCCCTACCTGAGCAGTGATCTAGCCCTTCCAGGTAACTGTCCCCAGTTCTACATCCTGGACATGACGTGCTGTAGTATGGAATACCTCTTAGGCTAGTTTGGGTCAGGTGTCCTGTCTCCGCTTCCTCCTGGCTTCCCCTCCTCCCTGGCAGAGCATGAGACTCAGAAAGTCCTTGGTCAGACTAAACATTACTTAGCAACAACTAAAACCATTGGTGTTATCAGCACTGTTTCCAGGCTGAAAGTCAAAACCACAGCACTGCACCAGCTACTAAGAAGGAGAAAAATGACTGCTACTGTTGAACCCAGGACAATGATACTGATCAAGGAGAACCTGTGGATGAAGCACTCTACAGACAGATAGGAAAAGCCGCACGCTCGCAGGCCCTTGTTCTCATGGGGGATTTCAACCACCCTGAACATCTGTTGGAACGATGGCACTGCATGGCACAAGCAATCCAGGAGGTTCCTCGACTGTGTGGAAGGCAACTTCCTTCTGGAAGTAATAGAGGAGCCGACAAGGAGAGGTGCCATGCTTGACCCTGTGCTCACCAACAGGGAAGGGCTTGTTGAGAATGTGGTACTCCCGGGCAGCCTTGGATGCAGCGATCACGAGATGGTTGAATTTGAGATCCCCAGGAGAGTGAGAAGAGCGTGCAGCAAGCTCACTGCCCTGGACTTCAAAAGAGCAGACTTTGGCCTCTTCAGGAGCCTGCTTAGTAAGGTTCCATGGGATATAGCCCTCGAGGGAAGGGGGGACCCAAGACTGTTGGTTGATATTCAAGGATCACCTGCTACAAGCTCAGGAGTGTTGCATCCCGACTAGAAGGAAGTGCAGCAGGAGGGCCAGGAGACCTCTTTGGATGGATAAGGAGCTGCTGAGGAAAATTCAAAGGAAAAAAGAGGCTTATAAAAAATGGAAGCAAGGACAGGTGGCCTGGGTAGAGTACAGGGATGTTGTCCGGGAAGCTAGGGACCAGGTTAGGAAGGCTAAGGCCCAGTTAGAATTAAACCTAGCCAGGGATGTTAAGGATAACAGGAAGGGATTCTACAGGTACGAAGCAAACAAAAAACAGACTAGGGACAAAATAGGCCCCCTGAGGAAGCTTTCGGGAGAACTGGCTACACAGGATTTGGAGAAGGCTGAGGTTCTGAATGACTTCTTTGCCTCGGTCTTCACTGGCAAAGGCTCCGACTGCACCACCCAGTTCTTAGAAGGTAGACGCAGGGACTGTGAGAATGAAGACCTTGGGCCCACTGTAGGAGAGGATCTGGTTCGAGACCATCTTCAAAATCTGAATGTACACAAGTCCATAGGACCTGATGGAATCCACCTGTGGGTCCTGAAGGAGCTGGTAAATGAAGTTGCTAAGCCACTGGCCATCATATTTGAAAAATCATGGCAGTCAGGTGAAGTTCCCGATGACTGGAAAAAGGGAAATATAACCCCCATTTTCAAGAAGGGGAAAATGGAAGACCTGGGGAATTACAGACCAGTCAGTCTCACCTCTGTGCCTGGCAAAATCTTGGAGCAGATTCTCCTGGACGGCATGCTAAGGCACATGAAAAACAACAAGGTGCTTGGTGACAGCCAGCATGGCTTCACTCAGGGGAAATCCTGCCTGACCAATTTGGTGGCCTTCTATGATGGGGCTACAGAATTGATGGATAAGGGTAAAGCAGTTGACATCATCTACCTGGACTTGTGCAAAGCGTTTGACGCTGTCCCACACAACATCCTTCTCTCTAAATTGGAGAGATATCAATTTGATGGATGGACCACTCGGTGGATAAAGAACTGGCTGGATGGCTGCACACAAAGAGTTGTGGTCAATGGCTCGATATCCGGCTGGAGACCGGTAACAAGTGGTGTCCCTCAGGGATCGGTGTTGGGACCGGTCTTGTTTAACATCTTCGTCGCTGACATGGACAGTGGGATTGAGTGCACCCTCAGCAAGTTTGCCGATGACACCAAGCTGTGTGGTCCGGTTGATACGCTGGAGGGAAGGGATGCCATCCAGAGGGACCTTGACACGCTTGTGAGGTGGGCTGATGCCAACCTTATGAAGTTCAACCACGATAAGTGTAAGGTCCTGCACCTGGGTCGGAGCAATCCCAGGCACAGCTACAGGTTGGGCAAAGGAGGGATCCAGAGCGGCCCTGCAGAGAACGACTTGCGGGTGCTGGTCGATGAGAAAATGAACATTAGCCGGCAGTATCCTGGGCTGCATCAAAAGGAGCCTAACCAGCAGGGCGAAGGAGGTGATCCTGCCCCTCTACTCTGCTCTTGTGAGACCTCACCTGGAGTTTTGTGTGCAGTTCTGGTGTCCTCAGCATACAAAGCCCATGGAACTGCTGGAACAAGTCCAGAGTTGGGCCATGAGGATGATCAGGGGACTGGAGCCCCTCCTGCATGAAGACAGGCTGAGGAATTTGGGGCTTTTCAGCCTGGAGAAGAGAAGGCTGCGTGGAGACCTAATAGCAGCCTTCCAGTATCCGAAGGGGGCCTATAAGGATGCTGGGGAGGGACTCTTCGTCAGGGACTGTAGTGACAGGTTGAGGGGTAATGGGTTAAAACTTAAAGAGGGGAAGTTTAGATTGGATATAAGGAGGAAATTCTTTCCTGTTAAAGTGGTGAGACAATGGAATCGGTTGCCCAGGGGGGTTGTGAGTGCTCCATCCCTGGCAGTGTTCAAGGCCAGGTTGGATGAAGCCTTGTGTGGGATGATTTAGTGTGAGGTGTCCCTGCCCATGGCAGGGGGGTTGGAACTAGATGATCTTGAGGTCCTTTCCAACCCTAACTATTCTATGATTCTATGATTCTATGATTCTATACTGTTTACAATGTGCTGGGAAGGAATTTAATGTTATCCATGATGCAATTGTTGTCTTACTGCTCTCAACTGGCTGCTGAGATTAAGTTTAATCACAAGTAAATTTAACCCAATCCAGGGTACATGAATTTCTGTGCAAAACCACCTTGTGTCTTCAGGGACAAAAGCCTATGATTTTTACTAAAGCAGGCAGGAAAAATGTCACCATTTTACTATTCATTATTATTTAATTTATTTATGGGAGAAACAATGAAAGTGAATTCAGCTCTGCAGGAACCAGCTAAATTAAAATAAGATTACTGTCTAAAAGAAAGAGAAAGATGGAGGTAGTTTATTTTGAATTCTTAACCATAATTGTTGGTAAGATGTTTACCTAAGGCAGCATCCTGGAAACCTGTATAAAAGATCTTTCTCAAGGTTTATTTGTGTGCAGAATTATGCTAAGTAAAACAAGTATATATAATAGTAAGTTGTTTTCTCAAAGTGAAAGAGGTCTCGAAGCATCATCTATTAATAAAGTGAACAGACTGATTTTTTTCCAGTTAGTTTGAGCATACGGAAAGTCCTTTCATATAAAATAAAGAATTCTGTTTAAAACACTACTGTCTCATATAACCATAACATCCTTGAATTGCACTCTAAATAAGAAGTTTGAATGGAACAAATGAATCCTGGGTAAAACTCCAATGACTTCCATAGTATTATATTAGGGATAAATTTTAACTGATATGTTTACGAGATACATGCTATATAGTTATCTAAGTATGAATGGGAGGCTAATTTTTTTTATAAAGCTGTGAGGAAATGTAAAAGGAATCCTGTAATGAACCTTGCCATCTCATATATCTGATATTATTAATAAAATATTGTTCTTCTATATTTTGCTTTACTTAGTCTTTCTTTAAACAGCAACTTTACGTGTCCATGAAATGCAAACTACTGAATTATAAGTATTAATCATCGTAAGGAGTACAGCTGACAGGTAAGTGAGAGCAAAGAAAAGCTGAGCATACCAAATCAGATGATTTGTAATTCAATTATAAATACTTCTAGAAAACATACAGACATTGTATAACAAAAGATGGGTTTTATTTTAAGTAAAAATACGTTTGGTTTGCTAAGGTATCAATATGAGAACTGGGATAATGTACTTTAAATTTCATACTGTCTTTTGAAATGTAAGCAGTTGTATAAGATCAGAGCAGAGTATAGCTGACTTTTATACCTGTAAGCTCAAGTTCAAGCGCCTGCTTACAATGGGCTGTAATTTAAGCACTTGGACAAAGTAACTTCTCTAACTGCACTCTTGCTAATCTTTGTTGCATTATCACAGGTCTTTGTATGGTGATTTTCTAAAGCCACGAAGTCTTCTGGTTTTATTTGGTTGCCTAAAATTCTTAACCTTCATCTGAAACAGAAAAGGAGCTGCTGGCCTGCATGCTTTGATAAAAAAGTTCAACTAACTCAGATGAATGTCTGGTGATATAATTTTAACCGGGATTTTTTTTTTTTTTTTTTTTTTTTTTTTTTTGAGTCTGGCACCTGATTTTTCTCAACAGTTAAGTAGGGCCTTGAAATACTATACCAGATGCTATTGGAAACGATGTTGATCCATCATCAGGTGACACTGTTCGACCAGATCACTGTCTTTGAAATGGGACCGAGGATTTTAACCTTAGGTCATGCCCTTTTTACACGTCACCTCTCCTACTCCTCCTTCCAGTTTATTGCTGACCTTACAGTGGCAAGGGACATACAGTATTCCCAAAAGACAAGTGCCACTGGGAATGGCAGCCTTGTGCTTGTGCCTTTGGCACAGCAGGACTTCTGCTGCCAGCCAACCACAGAGAAGCCCAAGTGCAAAGCCATTTGTGGCAACACTGTCTTGTGGCTGATGTGGGTATAGAGACAGGCTGCCACTGTTGCCTGTCTGCAGTTCTAATGTAGGCTCCTGGCAATGCCATGACAGGAAAATCGGAGTTAGAAGAGAATAGCTGTGAAAAACCTCAATCCCTGATAACTCCCTCAGAATTACAGGTCAATTAAATAACCTGTGGAAAAGTTGGAAAGGAACTTACACGCTGTCAGGAATTAAGGACTTGAAGGAGCATCAGAGGGCAGTTTCTAACACAGGTTCCTTGTTAGGTAGCATTGCAACAGCTTTGTAAAATGCCTGTTAATAAAAGATTTTTTAATTAGAGTTATATCCTCTGAAACAACCAACATTCAGTTCCTGTTTCCTGTTTCTCTGACAGTTGCAGCAACTTGAAAAAAAGTCTAAGTGGAAAGTAGGAAATCCTTTACAAGTTAATTCATGAATGAAATGCAAAATCTGACCTGTGCTTTTCCCTGAAAGTAATTGGAATCCTGAACAGTTTTAGCTGAAGTTTTTTTCTGAAATTGGTTAGTCCAAAGCATTCTGTTCATTGAAGCACATCATTTCAGTAGCCAAGTTACCACAGGCAGGCGTGCACAAATCATTACTATATTGTCAGGCAGACCTCCAAAGTCTTTGTTTTTGATGGCTGGACTTATAACCTGCCCATAATAAAATGACTGGCATTTTTGTAATTTATTGTCTGAGGCATTTTTGTCAAGGTACAGATTCCAGTTTTCCAGCAGACCCTTGTTATTGTGAGCAAGACTGTATGCCAAGAGGTCTGAGGATTTCTTCAACATTTTCTCCAGTACCTTTACTGTGGGCAGTGAATTTTCTCTCCATAAATGGGAAACCATTTTTTAGAGTCCCATGTGTATTTTGAAAAATGTTACAAACACGAGATGTGTGTACTGGGGACAAAAAGAAATATTCTACCTGTCTATATGTTGTACAATTCCAATGACATTACCAGAGACCATACAAGTTTCCTAGAATTTCTGTTAAAATCAGACAGTGTTGAATTAGATGAAATATGTTTAGCAACAAATTCATGTCAAGATTTTGTTTTTATTTTCACACAGTCTGAAGAAACCTCTCCCACATTAGTTTTTAAGAAGCAAATCTACTGAAATCGTATGCAGGTGAATCCTGCATAAGATGACAGGATTTACTTTCTGCTTTGATAGTATATGAGGGGGATTAGGGTGATATTTCTGCTACAGCTAGGATTTTCAAAATGCCATTTTATCATAAAAGAAACTTCTTTCAAAGCACTGCAACAGTTCCAGCGCACACAAGTCCTCTCTCCTATCATGATTTCCGGTTTTATGGAAGGAGAATACAGCTCTCTGCCAGTGTCGCAAGTTCCTGGTTTCAATGTCTTCCTGTACTAATGGTCCAAACTTAGGAAGGAAACTGACAGTTCACTGGTAATTTTAGTGTTTTTTTTTTTTATTTGACAATTAGTCCTAATCTTCTTACAGACCAGATGCAGATCTCACCTGTGTAATTTCATAGCACTGTCACTCCTAAACTAAACAAATTTCCTTCAGATATACACTGGTAGAAATCTAACGTGAAACGTGATTATTTGTAGAGGCATATCATGTTATATTTATCTATGTTATGATTCAGGAGAATTATATCACTCCTGAGCTGTGCTCAGACAGTCAAAATTCAATTGCAGAGATAGATTAACAGACTTCTCTGATTCCGTCTATCCTGAAAGTTTATGAATCTAGGACTGGATTGTCACAGACTGATTAGACAACTTCTCAAAATTCACAACACCAGTTTAGGAATTACAGCAACCAAATCCCTGTTAAACCTGGTCATATTTTGTTTCATAGCCATACTCTAAACTCGTTGCAGCTTTTGTGTTAACAGGGAAAAAATGATTTAGAAGTGTCAGCAATAAATTTTTTCTGCATCTTTCTTTTATGTCACTGGGCATGTGGTATTTAGAAGCATTCAGTGCCTTTTTGTCAAGCATTAAAATATAGAAACATAAAATAGGTTTATACTGCTGTGAACACGTGTTCCTTGCTAACATCATTCCCAATGCTAGATGACAGTAACTAAGGGAGAAAAACACCTTTTGTCCCAGAAATGGTGCTGGTTTCAAGCTAATGTAAACATTTCAAACAGTAAGCTAGAGGTACATAACTTGTGTAAAAGTGCTGTACAATCATCAAGAGCCAGGAAAATATGCATTTCCATCAGGGATTTAACTCTGTGGGGCAGATCTACTCCTCTGCCAGGTGATAAATGTGGAGAGAAGAAAAACTGAATTGTCTAAACCTTTTGAGTTTCATTCCTGAATATATATTTTTTTACTACAGTTTTACTTGGTAAATATTTCATATTGGGGAGTAGCACAGATTTTTAAGGCTATGTCCTGAGACTTCCATGTTCTTTCAGTAGTACAATTAGACCCAAAATTTTATTTGACAAAAATATTACATATGTAATTCATATAGAAAATCAGTAACATAGTTAAGTTATAGAAATAATGGAATCTTGAAAAAGTCTAGGTTGGAAGGGACACCTGGACATCATCCGGTTGAACCTTTTGAAGGCCTGGCTTCAAATGAGGTTATCCGGGGTGCTGTCAAATGGAGTCTTAAAAAATATCCAGTGAGGGAGATTGTATCACTTCTTTGGGAAACCTGTCTCAATGTTTACTTGTTCTCATGGTGAAGAGTTTTTTAAAAAACATCAAGATAAAATTTCCTCTGAAACCATTTGTACCCATGCCTATCATTGCGCCAGTGTGTCTTTGTGAAGAAAGTGCATTAATCTTCTCTATAACTAACTATAAAGTGTTGAAAGACTATCATTGGATTGCCCTTGAGACATCTCTTCTCTATGCTGAACAAACCAAATTTATTTCAACTTTCTTCATGTGTCAGGTCCTCCAACCCTCTTATCATGGTGATGACATTCTGCTGAACCCTGTCCAACTTTTCAGTTTATCTCTTCAACTGTGTCGTCTAAACTGGACACAAAATTACAGCTGTAGCCTAAAAATCATTAATTAAATTTAAATTACATCATTTAATCTGCAGTTTAGTCTCTTTTGCTGGTGGAGCCCTGGGTATAGTTTTCCTTCCCTGCGCAAGTTCCCTTATGTCCTCATACAGATTTAATTAAATGACACCTGTGGAGCCCAAGATGGATCTTTGGACATACTATATTGTGGAATTAGATAGGGCATGTGATTTGTGTGAATTTGGTGTCAGGAAATTAAAGAGATTGTCTGTATAAAGCCAATGCATCTTACATCTTGCTGACTAACTTGCAGCACTGTTTCCTTATCTCCTCTCTTGGTGACAAAGTGTTAGCTCTTCCAGCAGCATCTGAAAAACATTAGCTTAACCCATCATCTAGAAAGCGGGAATTAAGAACCCACAAATATCTGTGTACATATGTGCTGAATGGTGTTTGTGAATAACCAAAACCACCTGATAGTTCCAATTTGAATTGTTTAGCTTGTGCATTTGTAGGAGAATTTTGTGTTCAACCACAGAGAAAAAACAGAATGAAAAACTATTTACCGAATCAATTAAAATAATGAATACTTTCAAGAATATACTGACCTGCTTAGAACTGTCTTGAGAACAGAAATAGCGATTAAGTATATTGAGTAAACTATTCACTTAAAACTATTTAGTCAGCTATAAAAGCCCAATTTTCAAATAACATTAAGGGCCTGAAAACCATAAATCTATTCTTTCACAGAGAAAGCTCCCAGAGTACATCCTCAAAACAATATGATTTGCAGTCCTACACAGGAAAAGTGACTGAAACAAGCTGAAATATAAATTTACATTGAACAACCTATTCTGTTTATATTCTTATGTAGGTGTTCTTGGCAAGATCAAGGTGGCTTACTCCATTCCAGAGCTTATGCTGGTGTTTCCAGAGCGAATCCCACTAATTCTTCAGTTTTAGGTACCTGCTCACAGGTAGTGTGTTGCAGATAATGTACTGCCTCATTCACAGTCGTCTTGTGATACAGGCAACTCCTGTATAAGCATTTCCTCTTCTCAGGAGGAACCTTGACTTTATGGATTGTTGTCCTATTTGGATTGCTTTGATTCTTATTTGACCTGGAGAGTGTGCAAGAGCTTTCTTGTACTTTGTTTTTACTGTGGTACCTACTCATCCGGCCTTCATTATTATAAAGATTTTCACCATGCTGCCTGTGGTATGCTTCCTTTAAGCTCTTAATGAATTTTAAAGTCTCAAGTTGGCAACACTATTCCTTTATAGAGGATAAGAAGCAATAATCCTCAGTATCTCAAAGCTTCCAAAAATTCACTAGCAGGCAGTCATGGTTGCCCTTTTCCTAATGCACAGTGGCTCAGCACACCTGTGACAATACGGATGGCTTTCCAGTGAAATGTGAGGGAAAAAGTATTCAAAATTTACCCACCCCTCCAAGAGCAAGAAGTAGTATGTAAAAATGTTAAGTCTTATGAGGAAATGTCAAAGTCATGATGTTCAAGCAAATGTTAATCACAATGCATTCCTGCCATCTGTATGGTAAAAAACTTAGCGTATTAATGTAAACAAACATTTTTGTACAGCATCTGCACTATGACCTATACAGTATTTTCATGGAAAAACATTTAAAATACTAAGTCGTAACAGACGCACCTTAAAGAACTAATTGCTCACATCAGTCATATTAAGTTTGCTGTTTATATTTGCCAAATAAAGAGCTGGTTAGAAGTGAAGGTAAGTAAAATAAAGGAGAAATAAAGCTGAGCCAATGAAGAAGGATCTTGCATGGCTCCAGAACCCCTGAACCTCTAATCTTTTTTTCCCCTGCCCAGCACATGCGTTTTTTCCTAAATCTCCAGCTCCTTGTTCAGTCAAATCCAGGACATTTTTCTAATTTCTTATCTAATAGGCCTTTCTCCTCTGTCTCTGGCCTGTCATTTCCCATTTGCATTCTTGGAACTGGAGCTTCTCTATCCAAATCTGTATTGTCTGTCCATTTTAAGTATACACCACGGCTTTTTCAGCGAGTTTCAGTTACCTTTTGAAAGCCTCAGTCTTTCATCAGCCTCCAAGAGTGCCTGCTTATCTTCCATTAGATTTCTTGCTCAGCAGGACCTATGAGTTTCACTCTCATTTCCACTGTGCAGGATGTGCAAGGTCCCAGGGGCAAAGGAAGGAAGGTGTATTAGTATTGTTCCTCTGATGGGGAGCTGGGGAAGCCTTTCTTTCTCTGTGTGTTTTTACTAGCAGCAGATTTGGCTGCCAGTATTAGGCTAACTTGCATAGTAACTATTTCACAAGGAAAAACTCAACATCTGAAAGACTAATTGTATTAATTAATCTTTGACATAATTTATCCCCATAAGAGTAATTTGTGGAAATCATAAATGCGCAGTGTTTCTCTTATGTACTCGAGGAACTTGGATATTTTGGAGAATGATGCTCTGAAAACACCCATAGGGACCATGAATACTCTGTGCCATTTTAGAGTAGGTTACTGTGTCTGCATGAGCTTGAGGAAATGCCAACATTAACATCTCTGTACATAAGAGTTTGTCCATTTGGAAGATCAACATAACAAAAAATACCTCCCAGGTGGGTGGTGAGTCTCGGTTCATACTTGCAAAATTAATTATGTTAAAAAAACACTAAAAATATCTGCAACATCATGCCAAACTCTACATAATTAATTTCCTCTATGACTCCTCTGCATTCTAGAAAGAAATCATCATTATTATCTTTATTTTTGTTACAGAAAACCTGAGACAGCATGAAGATATCTGACATTTCATAAGTCTAGTAGTACAATCAAGAATAGAACTCTGGGACCAAAGTCCAGTGCTCAAACTAGTCAAAATATTATTCTTATACAACTTTTTTACTGTTTTTATAAGAGCAATCTTCAATCATAAAGCAGAATTGTGGCCAAAGCAATAGTTGCTGGGCTCCTAGTAGAGTGGTGGTAGGACTGAGGAGGTAAATACATTAATTATATCAAAAGCTAACACTTGTTCCATTTTAGATTGTTGGTGCAGTCATACTCCTATGAATTTAAAAGTGGAATCTAATCTGACTTTATAAAAAAAAGTGGCAAACTGTCTAAAGACCTTAAGGAGAAAGGTCAACTTTTTCTTAGTGGACTTTTTTCACAAATTGTTAAGGGAAAAATATCAGCATTTTCTTTATCTGTGAAAGAAGGTTTTAAAATCACTATTGTGGAGCATTCCATGGAGAATTCTGTTTTCTCAACATGTTTTCATGCTGAAGCTACTCTTTTGAATTGCTGTTATCACTTCTAAGGTAAATTCACCCATATTACAGGTACCATTATGCAGGTAATTATCTTGACTAAAAATTGAATGTAATTATTTGTTTTTCTTTCTATGCACATATATAAAATGCAACCATCTCAGCATAAACCAGGTGATAATTAGTTTGATGTTTCCATGAGGTAAGCCTGCATGTTTTTATTTATTCAAAAGATAATACAGTTACCTTCATTTCCATTGTAATAAAATGTTGGTGAATGTTAAGGACTGTCAAAATAGTAAAGGAACTTTTGTACCACAGAAAGTAGCAACCACAAACTAGAGGACTACAGTGTGTCAAAAGTTTCCTTGTAGTAATCTAAGAATTCATATAGCACTAATGTGAAGAATTTTAATTTCTCATCATGCGGTAATTGTATTTCAGTGCCCTGCTGGGTGAAATTTTAAGGAACTATACAAAAGAAAACTGAAGAATAAATTTTGAGGATGAGATTCAGAAATATGAAAACGCTTTCTCTGATTTGGAATTGGTGACACTTGATATAATGTGATGTAATTCCCTTTCATAATTCACAGCAAAGTCAATGATGTAATGAGGAACAGTTCTTTCTTCATGATTTCTTTCTCCTAATTGTCAAAGAAAGGTTTTCCTTCAAGCATTTACTGTTCTTTAGTTCATTTAATCAATCTAGAAACATTTTAGGGCATTTTATTATTCTTGAATATAAAACATTACCCTTGCATGTCAGATTTCTGCTGGTTTTAAACAACTTCACCATGAGTTAAATGATCCACAAGCTGCAAAACAATAAAGAACTGGATATGTTATTTTGGTGGCAAATTTATGCGAAACACAGTGACTAAAATTTCAAATATGGTATTTTTCATTTTAACACTAATGAGAGCCACATTTTCTAACTATTCTCTTTACTCATCATTATAAAACACTAGCTTCCAGATTTCTCTCTGAATGCAGTGGAAAAGAAGATTAAGCCCTTTTGAGTAATTGTGGGGTGTTTGCTATTTAGTGGGCATGGGGCTATCCTAGAATGCTTGAAGAAAGACTGAGATTGCTTCTTTTAATGCTGAGTCTGCTGTGTCTGTGTTACAAACAAGGTGAGAGAAATCAATATGCCTATCAAAACATAAGATCTTGTCACAATTTTAATGACAGCGTGATAATCATGAAAATAAAGCTGGTTAGTAAAAATTTCACAAGGATCTATCATTCCTGAAATGTGTTTATTTTGCAGCTCAAACATTGCAGGGAAACAGAATCAGAATCACAAGACAATTCAGCTTAAAGGGGGCTCTGGAGGTCATTTAGTATAACCTCACTCTCAAAGCAAGGACAGCTTTGGTTAGACCTGGCTGTTCAAGGTCATATTAAGATGACTTCTGGAAATCTCAAGGGATGTATACTCCAAAGACTTCTTGCGAAACTGTTCCTGATTTGATAACTTTCATGTCAAGAGCTTTTTCTTTATATCCAGCTGGAATTTTCTTTGTTGCAGTTCTTGTCTGTTGCCTCTTGCTTATTGCTGTGTACACCAGACAAGTGTCTGGCCCCATTGTCCACAAACCCTGTCTAAGAAGTCTAATTATGTTTCTCCTTAGTTTTCTTTTCTGCAGGCTAAATAAACTGCTTTCCTTTGGTCTCACTAGTTCTCTGCTGATCATAATAGATCTCCAGTGAATTCTCTTTCGTTTACTTGTACAGCTTTTGCACTAGAGTACGAAGTTGGATGCTTTATTCCAGATGTGCCCCCCACAAAGGGCTGAGCAAAGAGCTATAACCACCTGCCTTGACGTGATGGCTGTGATGTTGCTGGTGTTGGCCAGTACGTAGTTAGCACAGTCAGTACAAACACACATTTCTGACTCATGCTCAGTAGAAAACTGAGGCCAGGTCCATTAAGACCATCAGGCCCTTTTCTGTTGAGCTGTTTTCCAGTCATTGAGTTCTGCAGGATACCAAAGACACTCTCATCTCAGTGTCTCCTGATGTACTTTCCAGTACTTCCAGATATAGATAGCCAACTCACAAACTGGTTCATTTCTACCCCTCAAAGAACTCACATAAAATGTCATTACCTCTTTATTCCATTTGTGTTTGGAAGGCGCATTTCTGAAAAACAGGAAGGAAATAAAGAAGTGAAATGTATGGAACATATAAAACGGTTATCACAACAAGTCATTACTACTCTGTGAAGAATGCTTTTATGTGCTTTGGAAGGACATTGCCAAGTAATTTCCCCAAATATACTTCATGTTTTATTGTTATTTTACACAACATAAAAAATTAACATACAGCCACACAAAAGCTCTTAGATTCTAAATTGCAAATATTATATTGTGAATGATAAATGAAAGAACTTTCCTTTAAATTGCTTGTAATACTCTCTTAAAACCTGAACTTCACTGTCAGCTCAAGACTCCCTTTGTCCCTAGTGAGCCTCATCTGCAAGTTTGTTTGTTTTTTTTTTTTTTCACATGGTTAAGTTTTTCTTATCTAATTTCTAATAAATCTTTTTTTATGGCACTTACTATCCAGTACCAGCAACTTTTACGGCCTTTTATTTTAACACTCAGTTATTTTACAGTTCACTGTCCAATTGACCTCTAAGGGGTCCACAATATCTTGTTTTATGCACTGCTACTTAGTTCAGTCTTTAACAACTGTAAAATCAATATATGGGTATGGTATTCAATTTTCTGAAGAATGTGCACACAGTGGTGTTGCCCACCCTCATCAAACATGTTGTCAATTAGGGCAACTGTGTTAGAGATCTCATTCTCTTTTTTTTTTTTCCCTTATCAAAGAATACCTAAAATAAAACCATAAATAAATACACTGCTATGGTAGACTGCATACTGACTCACTTGCTTAAGATTTCCCAACTTGCCACTCAGTGTATTGATATTTATTCCAGGAGATTGATGTTTGCATCTTAAACTGTTTTTCAAGGTGGAGAGACCTTGAGGGGGAGTACAATCATATGCATTTGTTGATCCATGGTATTGACATTTTTTTAGTCTTCTAAACTCCCTTCAAATGGTCACTTCTGTGATGAACTGACTCTCTTAATTAGCATGGATTTAGCCTTAAAAGATAAAAGAGAGTAAACAAACATGTCTGAGCATTGTAACCTGCATGTCCCACATTTTTTAGCATTTTTATTGGATGTGTTTTGGACCACTCTCACTAGCTCTTTCTAAAAGAGAAAATTGATTCCTGAAACACAGCATTGTGGATGAAACTGCACCAAGCCTTGGTCTCCTCGCTGCACACAGTCCTCCAGCACAATCTCAGGAAGGTTTATACCTTCATACACATTGACAGAACTTTAAGCCATGCTCTAGGTTATGCACTGTGTACTGTCAGTTTCATATTATCAGACCAAAACTCTGGTGAGTTGCAACACAGCTGTTAGGTGTTTTGAACTAAAAATCCCTTGAAATAATAATTACGCTTTAGGGTCACAGGGTAGTCCCTGTAGAGGACACCCAGAGCCAAATGCTTTGGGAGCAATGCAGTGGGCATTGATATTAAGTTATAGTGGGGGTTAGCACCTGGCAGCATGGACATGAGACTGCCATATGAATTGTGGCCAAATTATCTTCCTTTCATCTCATAGTCTGAACATAGAACTTTCAGGTTATCCCAGTCTTTCAGGTTATCCCAGTCTTACACACAACACAATCACAAGTAAATGGCAATAATCCAATTTCAGCAATGTGGTTTGTTACATCCACGATAACTGCCTATAGGAAAGAATTCTTTGCAAGCCAGAGTTTATGGTGAATCACCTACTGAAGCCACATTTTGCTTCAATTGTGGACATAAATTTATTGTACACAACCTGAATTATCAATGTATTTTATCATGTCTTTTCATTGCAAACTTTAACAAATTACTGTGTTATGCAGTTGTATGCCTATTCCTAGATCAGAACTTCTAATTCATTTTCCCTTTGTTGCTTTTTTCCTTTTTTTTTTAGTAAGACAAGTATAATATAGTGTTAAAGTATCATATAGTACCAGGTATTCTTCTTCATGAGATGAAGTTTTTTGTAAGAATTAGGTATTGCAAGATTTAATTTCCAGGCATAATACATGCTTACCGAACAGAGTTGGAAGTTATCCTCTTTTTCACATTTTCCTAAAGTGTTCTAAACCCTCTTTTGCCTATAAATTTTCTATAATTTTCTATTTGTATGAAGATGGAATGCTTGTCTAATTTGAAACCATTCATGTCCAACATAATCTGTTTTTGGAGACTCAGTAGACCCACTCATCCTTTTGAGCTCTAGGTCAGTTAGAAAGCTTGTTTGTCATCTATTATCTCTTAACCACAATGCTTTTTATTTTCTTTTTTACTTTCTTGTCTTACTTGTAACTTATACTCTTATAGCTGTCTGTTAAACATTATTTCATATATTATTTCATAGCTAATCTGAGCAGATTGCTTCAGTTGAGAATACCATTGCCAGTTTCACTGGTCATCTAGCTGAACACTCCTAGTTTCTTCTAGGATGCAATGTATGCCTTCCAGGATAAGTGATTTAAAAAATCTAGTTCCTTTTTATTTGATACCTCTATACATCACATATCCAGTGCTACATATTCAGAAGCTGTGAACTGCTTCCTGCTTGAAGGTTTTTCATAAACGCCTCTATATTTTTATTACTAACATTTTCCAAGATTGTTACTTAAAAAATATGAATTCTTATTAGGTTTTAGATTCACAGTTTTCACTCTGGTTACATGGAAATAAGAAAAAAAATCAAGAGAACCAGGGAGACATTGCAGGGATTGCATTGTAAATGCAATGTCAACAAACAGAATTTCATAAATTATATTGTAGTCTACCTAACCAAATTACAATGATTTACAAATGCCCATAAAAATTATCAATTTAAAAATTAAAAAAAATGTTTAGAAAGAAGAGAAACTATTTTTTCGAGTCATTACTTAGGCACACAGTAGATGTACTATATTTAATTAAGTTTGTTAAAGAAATGTTTACTATACAGTTTCACAAAGACATAGTGCTGTTAAAGATTAATGGTTTCGGTATTAGTGTTAGGTAAGATTAATGTATAGACTATGCTAAATATCCAATACAATAAACACTAGAAGTGAAAATATTATTATGGTTTGAAATTATCTGTAGGTAGAAAAAGTAATTGCTGTTAGTACTTTACCAGTATAAATCATCGAATCATATTACAGAAGTTGGAAGGGGTCTTCGCAAGTTAGCCTCCTACTCAGAATAGGATGAATGAAGTCAGGCTAGATTGATTAGAGCTAAATTCAGGATCATGTGATCCTGAACTATTCATAGAATCTCTGAATTAAATTATTATAATATTATATCCCTTTTTTGTCCAAGGTCCAAATATTCGTCTGGTTTTTACAGAAACAAATATACTTTTAGGTAAGCCTTTTGAAAGTATACTAGCTTTATATTGTAAAAGCTAAAAAATTGTTAAAAATCCAGCATAAACAAAAACATAATGATAGAATTTGAGATCACTTAGCACTAACAGACCAGAAGTAGACTTGGAATTTGGATGCTGTATCATTTACCTGTCATCAGTGATAGCTCTTGCACTGCTGCTGCACAGTGTCAGAAACTTTTCTTCAATGTGCCATTTTTGGAAATATGAGATTATGCAAAAAACATCTTTCAATTATTATTACTTTTGGGTGTGGGAAGTATCTCACTGTTAGAATCGTACTAAGCAAATTTAAAAATAAATTCATACTGTTTTGATATATCTTTCAATTTTTTTATTCCTTTTTTTTTCTTTTTTGATGCTTAATTCATGACTTAAATGCTTGGCAATGACATGCTAAGAACTGCCACACGCAACAGAGGAATAGTGCATTCTTATTTCGGTTTGTTATTAAAATACTAAGTAGTTTTTTACTGTTTTCTTTCGCAGAGGAGAATTTCAAGAAAACATACTTAGCAGGGAAACCTCTTAGGCAAATTAAAACTTACCAAACATTATTTTTGCAGTCCAAGCCTTCTTTAGAATGTCTTAGTATCTGCAAATTTTAAAACATTATTTATATTTTCACATGTCCTTGAACTTTGTAGTAGCATCTGAATAGACACTTTTTATTAGGAATTCCACAGCTAAATTTAATTATTAAAATAAGCATGTAAGTTTCCACAACAGTAACTGAAGTTAGAGAATTTTGCTCATCCCATACTAGACGTCAGGTCAAGATCAGGTAATTTCTCAGTCTTTGGCTTCAGTCAAAGCCAGAAGCACTCTGACAGTCAGCAGTTTCTGAGAGGCAGGGGCAAGCATATTTTTTTTTATTCTGAGCTAATAGTTACTTGAAAATATTTTTTTTTTTACCTCCTTTGTCAAGGAACATGGATTCAGGTGATACGTAAGTAACAAAGCATTTTGCAAGCTGAGGGAAAGAAAGTAAAATAAATTAGTTGTCTCTTGAATACATTCATATTTCAAATGTGTTTGCATGTTTTTTTTAATGACAATAAAATTATCTGACTTTCTAAAACAGTGAGGTTTTTACCTAATTTTATTCTGTATACTTATATTTCTTTATGTCTTTATGCAAAACTATTTCAAACCCATGGAGATATTGTAACAGATGACAATGGGAATTAATTCATCCTAATGTGGAAAATAATATACTGCCTTTTTTGTTTTAATTATTTAGTCAGATCTAGTGTTGTTACCATGTATCAAAATTCAAGAATTTGATAATCTTTTACAATATTTTATAGCCTACTTACATGAAAAATGTATTTAGTAACTAGGAGATTATCCAGTAGGCCAAAACCATATAACATTGCACTCCAAGAGAATTAAATCATAAACCGAGAAGTCACAGCATGAAGATCTATCAAAGAGTGATGAAAAATAGTATTATACAATGCCACCTTGTGGATGCTTTATAGACCTTAAAGGAGTCCATACTCACTGCCCTGTGAAGATGAAATTCTTAAAGGATGTGTCTAGTCTGCCCAAAACAAAACTACTATCCTCTCTACTGGTTTCTGGAAGCAGATTTTGGAGCAATGTCCTTTGATTCTATTCAGGTTTACTTGCTAAGGGAATGATCTGATTTATCTGAGGCTAATGTCTGCATGTGAATTACCTGCACAGTGTGTAGACAAGAGGCAGCTGAGTACTTTGGAGCTAAACAAGAAATGGCCTAGTCTCATAGCACAGATCCATTCCCAGGTTCTTTCCATATGGATTTTCTGTGGACTTGTGGTCTCAAATTAGGTTTAGGTAAACTCTCAGTAATGAGAAAACATACAGAGTAAAAGCAAATCATAAATTAAATTCAGTATCCTTAGTTCTGTTTGTACCCATGACGTACTTTTGCCTTTAACAAGAAAGGTGCCATGTTTGACCTTGTGCTTATCAACAGGGAAGGGCTGGCTGGAAATGTGATGCTCCAGGGCAGCCTTGGATGCAGTGATCATGAGATGATCGAATTCAAGATCCCTAGGACAGTGAGAAGAGCGTGCAGCAAGCTCACTGCCCTGGAACTTCAAGACAGCAGACTTTGGCCTCTTCAGGAACCTGCTTAGTAAGGTTCCATGGGATATAGCCCTGGAGGGCAGGGGGGACCCAAGACTGTTGGTTGATATTCAAGGATCACCTGTTACAAGCTCAGGAGTGTTGCATCCCAACTAGAAGGAAGGGCAGCAGGAGGGCCAGGAGACCTCCTTGGATGGATAAGGAGATGCTGAGGAAACTTCAAGGGAAAAAAGAGGCTTATAAGGGGTGGAAGGAAGGACAGGTGGCCTGGGATGAATACAGGGATGTTGTCTGGGAAGCTAGGGACCAGGTTAGGAAAGCTAAGGCCCAGTTAGAATTAAACTTGGCTAGGAATGTTAAAGATAACAGGAAGAGATTCTATAGGTACGTAGAGAACAAAAGACGGACTAGGGACAATGTGGGCTCTCTCCGAAAGCTATCAGGAGAACTGGCTGCCCTGGATTTGGAGAAGGCTGAGGTTCTTCATGACTTCTTTGCCTCAGTCTTCACTGCCAAATGCTCTGACCACACCACCCAAGTCTTGGAAGGCAGACGAGGGACTGTGAGAATGAAGACTTTGGGCCCACCGTAGGAGAGCAACTGTTTCAAGACCATCTTAAGATCCTGAACGTACACAAGTCTGTTGGTCCTGATGAAATCCATCCACAGGTCCTGAAGGAGCTGGTGAATGAAGTTGCTAAGCCACTGTCCCTCATATTTAAAAAATCATGGCAGTCAGGTGAAGTTCCCAACAACTGGAAAAAGGGAAATATAACCCCCATTTTCAAGAAGGGGAAAATGGATGACCCGGGGAATTACAGACCAGTCAGTCTCACCTCTGTGCCTGGTAAAATCTTGGAGCACATTCTCCTGGAAGGCATGCTAAGGCACATGAAAAACAGCAAAAATAGAACTGATGGACAGGGATAGAGCAGTGGATGTCATCTAGCCAGACTTGTGCAAAGCATTCAACACTGTCCCACACGACAACCTTGTCTCTAAATTAGAGAGACATCAATTTGATAGATGGACCACTCGGTGGATAAAGAACTGGCTGGATGGCTGCACATAAATAGTTGTGGTCAATGGCTCGATGTCCAGCTGGAGACCAGTAACGAGTGGTGTCCCTCAGGGATTGGTGTTGGGACCGGTCTTGTTTAACATCTTTGCTGGTGACATGGACAGTGGGATTGAGTGCACCCTCAGCAAGTTTGCCAATGACACCAAGCTGTGTGGTTCGGTTGATACGCTGGGCAATAACAAGTGCAAGGTCCTACACCTGGGTTGGAGCAATCCCAGGCACAGCTACAGATTGGGCAAAGAAAAGATTCAGAGCGGCCCTGCGGAGAAGGACTTGGGGGTGTTGGTTGATGAGAAAATGAACATGAGCTGGCTGCAGTGTGTGCTTCCAGCCCAGAAAGCCAACCATATCCTGGGCTGCATCAAAAGGAGCCTGACCAGCAGGTCGAAGGAGGTGATCCTACCCCTCTGCTCTTGTGACACTTCACCTGGAGTACTGTGTACAGTCCTGCTGTCCTCAGCATAAAGGGACATGGAACTGTTGGAACAAGTCCAGAGGAGGGCCACGAGGATGATCAGGGGACTGGAGCACCTCCCGTATGAAGATAGGCTGAGAAAGTTGGGTTTGTTCAGCCTTAAGAGAAGGCTGGCTGCGTGGAGACCTCGTAGCAGCCTTCCAGTACCTGAAGGGGGCCTATAGGGATGCTGGGGAGGGACTCTTTGTTAGGGACTGTAGTGACAGGACAAGGGGTAACAGGTTAAAACTTAAACAGAGGAGGTTTAGATTGGATATAAGGAAGAAATTCTTTCCTGTTAGGGTGGTGAGGCACTGGAAAGGGTTGCACAAGGAGGTTGTGAATGCTCCATCCCTGGCAGTGTTCAAGGACAGGTTGGACGAAGCCTTTAGTGTGAGTTGTCTCTGCCCATGGCAGGGTGGTTGGAACTTGATGATCTTAAAGTCCTTTCCTACCCTAACTATTCTATGATTCTATCATCTAGCAGAAAAAGAGGACCAAGTATCTGGAAAAACTTGCTTCAAGCAAGTCTGAAAACGATCAAAAATTAATTTCACAAACAACTAAGATTAATGACAATGTATGTCTGTAAGATATTTTAAGTAAGGATTTGTTGACTGTTTCCTGAAGCATAATTAACAATCAGGTATGAAAGTCTGTGGTCAGCTCACATGTCAAAATAAATGCTATGAGTCACAGTGTTTTTAAGAAGTATACAGGAATTCATGTATGTAGGGTACTTTACAGGAATTAAGAATGCGTAAATTCATTTGTGAATGTACTCTAAATTCATAAAGTGTCTTGGAGAAGTAGTTTATAATCTCAGTAAATCTGTTTTAATTTCTCTATAAAATGATAATATTTGCCAAAGTGCAATGTGTTTTGACATCCATGAAAGAAAAACATTTTTTCAGCAACAAATAAATGATCGGTAGTACTTAGGTATTGCTAGGTATTGCAATCTTTTCCTCAGGGATTTTATGAATTGTGATAAGTATATTTATATATATAGCTTTACAGATGTAAAAACAATGGTCTATAGGACTTTTCTGCATTATCCTTTTTAGCAGGATGGAACTCTATACTGGTATCTGGGTCATGAATATTGGGAATTTCTGGATTATATTATGTAGCATATGGTTAAGTGAGAACGCAGGAGATACCACACACACTTTTGAAATATCTAAATAGAAAAGGCAGGGAATTAACATTCATGAGTTAAGTTTGATCTGACTAGGAAGAAACATATGTACTAATGATCACCTCTTTGGTTATCCAGGTACATTAAGTTTTCTGACGGATGGTTTCCTTTTAATGAATGATATTTCTGCTACAATTATGTTGTAAAATTATATGTATTAATCCATAAGATTCTGTCCTTCACTTTCAGATAAATGACTTGTCATTTGTGTCTGTCAGGGAGTCTTAGGGCAAGGCTATTTAAGCTGTTGGCACCAGTAACATGGTAAAATCATCGTATCAAATATAAGTAAACTATCCATATGGATCTAGAAGCATAGTTTTCATGCCTGTAAAAAGCTGAAAGATTTCAATAATTTTTAATATTTTATCTTGTACTCCTTCATCCATAACTGTTGACAAGCAATGACAACATTGGCTCAATACTCAAAAAAAAAATGACATTGATATGATGAGTTGGCTTGAGAATAATGATGTTCTCTAAAAATGTAGATACCGTTCTTTGAAGGCTGCTAATTTTTCAAGCACTCAGCCACAACTTTCACTTTTCTTATTAAATAAGGTGACCTATATAGTGCCTTTATACATGCTGGAGCGATTGGTAGTGTTCTGTTGCATGAATCTGCAAATAGTCAGAGAACTGTGAACTTTGGGGTGATCATCTGATAATCAGGAAACTTCTGTTATGCAGTTATTTGCCATGCAATGATACCCACTTGTGGGGAAATGCTAACAGTCATTCATTGTACTGATCATGGTTTCCAGAAAAGCTATCTTAGTTGTGGCAAAGCTGAAAATGGTATTTCAGTCCATGAAACACAGATGCTAAAAGACCTTCCAGAAACAGAAGTTATCAGTGATAAAGCTTAGCAATTAATAAAAGTGTAATACACATAAGGTACATATATATCTTCAGAAGTTCTCAAATTACAATATAGACCAGTCAATATCTCAGCTGTCTTCTGAGATAGGCATATTATTATTTTTATCTGAAAGAAAAGAAACTTGAGATACCTAAAGGCATTAACTTCCCAGGCTTTCCAAAGCTTTCCTTCTCTGTAGCAACATGTCCTGGTTTTGTCTGGGATAGAGTTAATTTTCTTCCTAGTAGCTGGTACATTGCTGTGTTTTGGATTTAGTATAAGAATAATGTTAAGAATATCTTAATGATTTTAGTTGTTGCTAAGCAGTGTCTATACTAGGTCAAGGACTTTTCAGATTCTTGTGCCATGCCAGAGAGAAGGCTGGAGGGGCACATGAATTTGGGAGGAGACACAGCCAGGACAGGTGACCCAAACTGGCCAAAGGGACATTCTACTATATGATATCATGCTCAGTATATAATGTGGGGAGAATTAGGCCGAAGGGGCTGATTGCTGCTCAGGGACAGGGTAGGCATTGGACAGCAGTTAGTGAGCAATTGCATTGTGCATCATTTTTTTTGTTTATTTGTTGGTTTTTTTTTTTTTGTAGTTTTATCTCTCTCTCTTCCCGTTTAAATCTCCATTTTCAGTATTAGTATTAGCATCAGCATTAACATTAGCATTATATTTTACTTTATTTCAATTATTCAACTGTTCTCATCTCAACCCATGGGTTTTACCTTTTCTCAATTCTTCTCCCTTTGCCAGCAAGGTTGTGGAGGAGAATTAAGACAGCAGCTGCATGGTACTTAGTCACCAGCTAGGGTTATAACATGACACAAGAGCAAACTAAGTTGGAATGTCTGAAAAGTTTTCAAACATGAATGATTCCACTTTCTCTTTTTTTCTGGCAGCTGACAGTTTCAGGTTCTGACAACTTAATCTGAAGAAGGAAAAAAGGATTGGCTAAGGACAAGAGGGTATGTCATTTGCTCTTATCTTCTTACTGTCATAACTGTATGACTTCTTTTTACTAAAAGAAGCTTCAGATTTTTTCTTTCTATCTATCTGAAAGAGTTAATAGCCATAGTAAGGGAAAGTATCTTAAACAGGGAGATTTTTGGGGTTGGAAATTTGCATTTTCACCCATCTTTCCTATCATGCAGGGTATGAGTGTATAAAGGTGATTTCACTTCTCTTATAGACTTTTTTATGGGACTGGAACACATACAGTAAAAATCTAGATCTGTTGTTTCTGTAACAAGTCAAGAGGCAAAAAGATGTTAGACCAAAATAATTCCAATATAAAGATGATCAAGTTTAAAGAAGAAAACTTCTTTGGCCATAAATTTTATGCAAGTAGGATGTGAGAATAAACTCAGGCTAGAGCCATGTTCAGTACACTTGAACAAACAATAATCTTAAGACAAAGGCAATGTTAAAAATGAAACACTGCTAAAGCAATATTTTTCGGCTTTATATGAGTGAAATAAATTACTCTGAATTCCCTGGGAACTCTTACAGTTGGTGAGGAAGTGTTATTTCCCAAGGCGAGAAGTTCTTGCTTTAGCTCATTAACATAGGTAAGACAATATATAGAACTCATATTCATCAAAACTAAATTAACATTTTATCTATTAAAGTGATCTTAAAATATAATTTGTTTATAGCTAAAAAAATTATGTATCATTTAGAAATCTTTATGGAATACATTGCAGTGTATTATGATTTTCCATGAAAAGACTATGCTCTGCGGAGGAGGACTTGGGGGTGTTGGTGGATGAGAATATGAACATGAGCCAGCTTCAGTGTGCACTCACAAGCCAGAACACCAACCATATCCTGGGCTGCATCAAAAGGAGCATGACCAGCAGGTTGAAGGAGGTGATCCTGCCCCTCTACTCTGATCTTGTGACACCTCACCTGGAGTATTGTGTGCAGTTCTGGTGTCCTCAACATAAAAAGGACATGGAACTGCTGGAACAAGTCCAGAGGAGGGCCACGAGGATGATCAGGGGACTGGAGCACCTCCTGTATGAAGCCAGGCTGAAAAAGTTTGGGTTGTTTAGCCTTGAGAAGAGAAGGCTGCATGGAGACCTCATAGCAGCTTTCCAGCATCTGAAGGGGGCCTAGAAGGATGCTGAGGAGGGACTCTTCATCAGGACTGTAGTGACAGGACAAGCGATAACAGGTTCAAACTTAAACAGAGGAGGTTTAGATTGGATATAATGAGGAAGTCTTTTACTGTAAGGGTGGTGAGGCACTGGAATGGGTTGCCCAGAGAAGCTGTAAATGCTCCACCGCTAGCAGTGTTCAAGGCCATTTTGGATGAAGCCTTGGGTGAGATGGTTTAGTGTGAGGTGTCCCTGCCCATGGCAGGCGGTTGGAACTGGATGATCTTAAGGTCCTTTCCAACCCTAACTATTCTATGATTCTATGAAAAATTCAGACAGACAACAGAAAAATCCTGGGGAACTGGCCGGACAGAAGACTGAGTGAGAATTTCCTGTATGATTATGGTAATTTACAGGGGACAGAATTTATTGCCAGCTTTTATCTTAGACTCATAGAATCATGGAATCTTACCCAGACATTCTCCTTCATACTCTGTACTTCTATCAGGCAGAGTTCAGACTGCAAATTTTCTGAAGATCCCTTGACTCAGATTACTTTCTAGTAAATCACAAACTAAATTAGAAGCAGCAGCTACCTTTGTAGTGGAATATCAATGTAATATGCGGCTTGATTCTGTCTGAAAGATCGCCTTCCTCCTCTTCTTCCTCTGCTAAAAGCAGCCTATTCCTTTTTTCCTTTTGACCAGAGGAGAGAATTGGTTTACAGGTTTTGGTTCATGTTACACAAGGTGCAAAGTTTATATGCAAAGTTTATAAAGGTACCTCCACCATAAAGGTATCATCTAGACTGGCTGATGAAAGCATATTCTATAGATGTGGGACTGCACCATTAGTTACTTTACATTATATGGAAACTGTGACTTATACATGTTGATCGGAGTAAGTAGGATGTTGGCCAGTCCTTTTGGCAACAAGATGGTGGGACAGACTGAAAGCACAGAGTTTCAAATAAGGAAAAGTGTTAGTCCCAAAAACACAGGAGCAGATTACTTGCTTCACTGCCATGATTTTGTTGAACTGAAAAAATAGCAAAGAAACAGCTCCATGGTGTTCGGAAGAAAACTTTAAGATTTTGGGGTATATGTGAATTTTTTTGAGGCAGGTGTGTGTGTATTCATGCATTTACACAAGTCTGTAGCCCAACTTTTTTTTGTGTGCTTATGTTGAGTAACTCAATATTTTAGGGAAGACTTTCAAAACCGTATAATCATAGAATCATAGAAAAGTTAGGGTTGGAAAGGACCTCAAGATCATCTAGTTCCAATCCCCCTGCCATGGGCAGGGACACCTCACACTAAACCATCCCACACAAGGCTTCATCCAACCTGACCTTGAACACTGCCAGGGATGGAGCACTCACAACCTCCCTGGGCAACCCATTCCAGTGTCTCACCACCCTTACAGGAAAGAATTTCCTCCTTATATCCAATCTAAACTTCCCCTCTTTAAGTTTTAACCCGTTACCCCTCATCCTGTCACTACAGTCCCTGACGAAGAGTCCCTTCCCAGCATCCTTATAGGCCCCCTTCAGATACTGGAAGGCTGCTATGAGGTCTCCACGCAGCCTTCTCTTCTCCAGGCTAAACATACCCAACTTCCTCAGCCTATCTTCATACGGGAGGTGCTCCAGTCCCCTGATCATCCTCGTGGCCCTCCTCTGAACTTGTTCCAGCAGTTCCATGTCCTTTTTATGTTGAGGACACCAGAACTGCACACAATACTCCAGGTGAGGTCTCACAAGAGCAGAGTAGAGGGGCAGGATCACCTCTTAAGACCTGCTGGTCGCAGTCCTTTTGATGCAGCCCAGGATACGGTTGGCTTTCTGGGCTGTGAGTGCACGCTGCCGGCCCATGTTAATTTTCTCATCGACCAGCACCCGCAAGTCCTTCTCTGCAGGCCCGCTCTGAATCTCTTCTCTGCCTAGTCTGTAGCTGTGCCTGGGATTACTCCGACCCAGGTGTAGGACCTTGCACTTGTCGTGGTTGAACTTCATAAGGTTGGCATCAGCCCACTTACAAGTATGGCAAGGTCCCTCTGGATGGCATCCCTTCCCTCCAGCGTATCAACCGAACCACACAGCTTGGTGTCATCGGCAAACTTGCTGAGGGTGCACTCAATCCCACTGTCCATGTCAGCGATGAAAATGTTAAACATGACTGGCACCAACACCGATCCCTGAGGGACACCACTTGTTACTGGTCTCCAGCCGGTCATTGAGCCATTGACCACAACTCTTTGTGTGCAGCCATCCAGCCAGCTCTTTATCCACCGAGTGGTCTATCCATCAAATTGATATCTCTCCAATTTAGAGACAAGGATGTTGTGTGGGACAGTTTCGAACGCTTTGCACAAGTCCACGTGGATGACATTAATGGCTTTACCCTTGTCCATCAATTCTGTAGCCTCATCATAGAAGGCCACCAAATTGGTCAGGCAGGATTTCCCCTTAGTGAAACCATGCTGGCTGTCACCAAGCACCTTGTTGTTTTTCGTGTGCCTTAGCATGCCGTCCAGGAGAATCTGCTCCAAGATTTTGCCAGGCACAGAGGTGAGACTGACTGGTCTGTAATTCCCCGGGTCATCCATTTTCCCCTTCTTGAAAATGGGGGTTATATTTCCCTTTTTCCAGTCATCGGGAACTTCACCTGACTGCCATGATTTTTCAAATACGATGGCCAGTGGCTTAGCAACTTCATTTGCCAGCTCCTTCAGGACCCACGGATGAATTTCATCAGGTCCCATGGACTTGTGTACATTCAGGTTTTGAAGATGGTCTCGAACCAGATCCTCTCCTATAGTGGGCCCAAAGTCTTCATTCTCACAGTCCCTGCGTCTGCCTTCTAAGACCTGGATGGTGCAGTCAGAGCCTTTGCCAGTGAAGACTGAGGCAAAGAAGTCATTCAGAACCTCAGCCTTCTCCAAATCCTGTATAGCCAATAATCCTTTGCTGTTTTCTCCTTAGCAAGTCTATTATGGACAATTGCATGTCCACTGAAGAATCACTTCAAGATATTTGAGGTTTGATTATTAAAGCATGAAATAGAAATTATAAACAACTCGGTTTTGTGCAGTTCTCAATGTAACTCTTTCGATGAAAATTCGACAAAGATATTTATAATACTAGGGGGGTTGGAACTAGATGATCTTAAGGTCCTTTCCAACTCTAACTATTCTATGAGTCTGTGATTCTATACAACTGCAATCTGTTTTATTCATTGAGTACAGATAAGTGAAAAATAGCTAGAAAGGTACTATTTCTTTGTTAAATCTCTAAATTTAACTGTCTTCTCAATTCATCCACCTCTTTCCCAAAAGGTATTTAAAGAAATCTGGGAAACCTCAAATTATTATAAAAGTTCGTAAACCTCATAGGTCATAATCTAAAGTTGACTTTGGGAGGTAATCATCATTTCCAACATGACTCAGTAAGCCTGTTCCTGAAGCTCAGACAGAAATAAAATTCAATGTTTGGATTTCTTTACAACAGAGACAATTGTCTGTATCTAGCTTTTCAGAGCAGTTGTGCATAAAGCTATTCACACCTGCAACTTGAGGAATATGTTCACTGCCTCAACTTTGTCTAATGAACTCAATTCTCTCAGGCACAGTGTAACCATCTGGAATTATTTTAAATGTGAAAACTACATATAGCTATTAAATTGGTATCTTTTTCTATTATTTCACCAGCTTGCACGAAGAAACTGGCTGCTTATCATGGGCTTGATAAGAGCTATTTCCGTTTTGATATCACGGGATTTATAGAGAAAAGTACTGGATTATAGTTTTAGAATGTTTTTATGTAGCTTTTTACTTAGGTTTAAAGTTTCAATCAATTCCCATGTGTTTGAAGCTTGACAATTCTGTGTGTCAACAGAATAAGATTGCCTTTGTGTCATCTTTGTGACTCTGTAGCTAAAGTAGAGACCTTTCCCTGTACTGTTGAGCTATGGCTTGGCTTATGCATTCATATTTTGGCATAAAGGTTATTTACCTATAGGCAGAGCTCCCAGCAATGTCTCCTGTTCATCATAATTTACCAGTTGTAACCATGAGGGTGTTTGAATTCATGGAAGGTTTAGAAAGAAGTAACTGCTGGATCATGGAAGCTTTCTTTTGGCACTGAATCCTGCCATTGCTGAACGTTAAGGAGTTCTGAGAAAATAGGGGCATATGTCATGAAATGGTTTCTCTTTACTAGAATCCTCTTGAAATCTGCCACACTACTAAGACTGAAAAAGATAAGCAGAGACCATGAAAATGCAGAAAGTCCTTCAGAGTGGTCCTGAGCTTTTGGATTATACTGTATATTACTCTCAATTCTAAGCAAATTATTGCATGGGTCATTCTGACAAGAACTCAGGCATAACTGACAAAAAAAAAAAAAGAAAAAAAAGGAAAAAACAAAAGAAAACCACCTGAAGTCTACATAACAGAAAGAACAGAAGAATGAAAAAACCCTACTGAATCTTTTTTGTTTGCCATTTTGGCCATAAGAATGACTTCGGTTAAAAGGAGAATAAGCTCTACTGTCTTTTTCAGAAAGTTCTTGTATATTCTCATTCACTGAAATTTAGTAAGAAATTCTATTCCCAGGAAGACTGGAAAAAGAATTCTTTCAAGAGAAATTGGACTACTGCTTTGCCAGATTGCACCTCAACTTTAGGAGGAGAGGTCAAAGGGACATGGCTCTGAGAACTAACAGATGTCCCAGGAGCTGCTCTGAGTATTTCTGCAGGGGGACTAGTCTGAGGGCAAGTCACAGATACTTCTCTTCTTGAAATATCCCCCAGATCATCTGGCAGGGTTCTGCATGGGGTTTGTCATTACATTTCTCAATGTGAGAAAATCCTGCTGGATTATGAGATCATTATTCTATGAATCAAAAGTACAGGATTCCCAAATGAAGAGGAAGTTATGGATTGCTTGACAATTTTTGCTCTCAGTGAAAGCATTTACCATCTGCATTAGTTTATTTAGGCAGCCAGATTTGCAGTTGGTTTTACTTGGACAGCAAATGTTGGCAGGATTTTTATATAAAAAAATTAAAATAATATTATCTTGTGTAAAGCTGCCTTCTACATACTTCAATCTTGTACCAATGTACATTTTATTTCACATGTTCTTTATATACATAATTTTGATACAATTAGTCTTAAATGTAAAATGCCTCAAAAAACTTTATTATTTGTATTAACATTGGCCTGTACCTAAAACATACAAAAATTACAAGTTTACATTGATTCTCTTGCCCTGATCTTGAAGGCAATTCAATTTTCTTGGGGTTCTTTTGCTTTTATTTTTTTAATTAGCTGTTAGCACAACACATTTCACATCAAGGTATTAGTTATTGCCAAGTATTTTTTGAAACACCAAGGTCCAAAATATTAAAAGCCACTATCAGTGAGGGTTTGGAAATGAAAATGCACATTCGGAAGACTAAACAGAAGGTAGCACTATATTGTACCTTATATGCAACACTGTTTTAAAACATTTTTTGTTTCGTCTTTTTTTTTTTTTTCTCCTGAACAGTGAGTGCACGAAGGCCAACTTATTCTACAAGTCATAGGAATGTCCTCTAAAAGCAATATCGCTGTCTTAAATGAGTTCACAAGAGGCCAAAGAGAAAGTGGGGTGTCACATTTTAGGGACAACAGTGATTTAGAGCACTCATTATATAGCTGCCCAACACAAAATTATATTTCATATGAGCCTACTGTACTTTGCACTAAAATATATTTAGCCTCTTGTTGAAGCCTTCTTCTGTCAGTGTTTTATGCTGTGAAAATAAGAAGGAAAAAAAAAGTCTGTGAATCATAGAAACATAAAATCATATAATCAAAGAAGTTGTAAAAGACCTTTAAGATCAAGTCCAACCACTAACGAAGAACTGCCAAGACCACCACTAAACCGTGTCACTAAATGCCTCATCTGCATGGTTTTTGAACACTTCCAGGGATGGTGATTCCACCACCCTGAGAAGCCTGTTCCAATACCTGGCTACACATTTGGTGAAGAAATGTTTCCTAATATCCGTTCTAAACCTCCCCTGGCACAGCCTGAGGCCATTACCTCTTGTCCTATGACTTGTTACATGGGGAAAAAGAGAGACCCCCACCTCACTACAATCTTCTTTCAGGTATTTGTAGAGAGTGATGAGGTCCCCCCGAGCCTTCTCTTCTCCAGACTTAACAGCCCCAGTTCCCTCAGCCATTCCTCATAAGACTTGTGCTCCAGGCCCTTCACAAGCTTCATTCCCCTTCTCTAGACCCACTTCAGCACCTCAATGTCTCTCTTGCAGTGAGGGGCCCAGAACTGAACACGGTTTGCAAGGTGTGGCCTCACCAGTGGAGGATTGGATCAGAAGGGGATGATCACTTACTTAGTCCTTCTGGCTACGCTATTTCTGATACAGGCCAGCATGCCATTGACCTTCTTGGCCACCTGGGCACAAGCTGGCCCATGTTCAGCGGCCGTCGGTCGGCACCCCCAGGTCCTTTTCTTCCAGCAGCTTTTCAGTCACTCTTCCCTAAGCCTGGACCATTGCATGAGGCTGTTGTGGCCCAAATGCAGAACCTGGTGCTTTGCGTTGCTGAACTTCATACTATTGGCCACTGCCCATCAATCCAATCTGTCCAGATTCCTCTGCAGAGCCTTCCTGTCCTTCAGCTGATCAACACTCCCACTCTCAGCTTGGTGTTGTCCGCAGATTTACTGAGGGTGCACTCAGTCCAGATCATCAATGAAGATATTAAACAGCACTGGCCCTAACACCGAGCCCTAGGGGACACCGCTAGTGACTGATAACCAATTAGATGTGATACCATTTGCCACCACAGTTTTGAGCCCAGCCATTCTATGATTCTATGTAGGTTTTTGAACAGGAGATTTTGTAGGGAGATGTATTGCTGATTTCCGGCTAGCCCCAATAAGGGTACAAAATGGGTTTCAGCTTTGCAACCAAAAAGTATCCCTCTGTTATGCTAGTTAAGGAAGCATATGGAATCTACAAATCAATTATGATTACATGTGGCTTGTGGGAGAGTGAGAATAATCAGTGCTCTCAACTGTACCCTTTTTGTTCCCAGGAAACAGAATTAATCTAGCTGGAGGCAATATTTTATTACATTTAAAAACTTAAATGGAGGCATGGGTGTCCTAGATATGTTACCAAAGCCTTCTGAATATTTTTTTGTTGTTTGCTGTATTGCTTAAGATATTGCTGACTATAGGTGTGGTCAGAGAAGATGGGTCTGAGGATGGAAGGAAGTAATCCACCTCCTGGTTTCATATATTAGCAAACTGAATAGAATATAGTATATAGAATAGTTGCATATCTCAACAATTATTTAGAAAAATCTTTGTTATCCCAGGGAATCCAAACAGTTGAGTTTCCTGTTTGAAGGGAAATTTGTGTTTCTGAAATTTCACAAGCTCTGAATTAATAAAAAACTGTGCATTTACAACATATTTGTATATTATTGGAGTTTATATTAGATGAACTCAGCAACAGTTCTCCAAATATTTCCTGAAAAGTCAGTATTTAGACACTGAGGTATTCATTTATTAAAGGAAGAGGTCTCCCAACAAGATATTTCACAGGTATCCCATGAATGGCAACTTCTTTAAAGCAGAGAGACAAGAAGGCTTCAATGTATTTCAAGACCTTTGTCACAAATGTCAGTACCTAGCATTAAATAAATTTCTTCTACAGAACAGCAATTACTGCAACTTCAATGTTGGAGGACTTCTTATGTCTTTAAAAGCACAATACATAAGGACTTCATCCTGCCATCACATGTATGTGAAGCTCTTTGTAGGCAGACAGCTGCTGCCCAAAATACTGTGCAGATTGTGCACTCCCTTGTGCATGGTTTTGGAAGACATGACCCCCATCTCAGCAGGCAATAGCAGGGCAGTGACCAGTCTGAATGTTGCAATCCCACTCACAAGACAATGAAGCTGCTCAGCACAGGCATGGATAAGACATATTTTCCCTTAGAACATTTTCCTCTGTACTTTTCATGCAAAACCAGCATAACCACAATTAATTTTTTTTTTATTTTTTTCCCACTTAATTGTGTTTTAAGATGGGATCTGAGGACAGCGACAGGATATGGGCTGGCTGTGTGACATCGCTGTTTTATTCCCCTTTACAAAGTTTCTAGCCAACGTAATACATTTACCAGTTCTGCTATATCTGGATATCTGCAATGACTCGGCTCCTGACAACCCTGTGGTTTCCTTTCCCGAGCCAGGTGACGCTGCTGGCAGAGGGAATGGACCTGTCATGATGATGAACAGCATCCTTTCACTTACCACAGTGGTCATGCCTGGTGCACAGCCAGCAGCTACCAAAGGTCTTCCTCAGGAAAACAAAAACTGCTGTAGCAGACCAGCACAGGCACTGCTTCCTGCCTCACTTGTACAGGGGTGTGAGTTCGCACCGCGGCTTTGGCTGGGCTGGCTACGTCTATGCTGATGGTAATTACAGAGCAGTAAGCTGGTAACAGAGTACAAAAAGACTGATGCAGCAAATGGTGACCAATAAGAAAGAAATACATAAAAACTGACAACAAGGAGGTGTCTGGGAAGGAAGAGTAAAAATGTAAAAGGTCTGACTTCCAGAATCTCACATTTATAAGAAAAAAAGTTTGGTTTTAGGGCGGAATCACAATGCACAGATGTGAGTGAGAAACTCTCTCCAGTCCCCCTATGGAACAGTTTTTGGGTTGATTATCTCAGTATGACTCTGCTGTGTTTTGGTGAAATTTCATATTTCTTCTGAAAATAATAAACCACAGTATGAGAGCACTTAAAACCCTGAGGAAGAAATGAAGCTGGAGTTTGATGGAGTAGAAGGTCAGGCTAACAGAGGTTTCGAGTGTCACAGCTGACCTGTTTGAAAAGCTGATTGAAAAAGATCAATTTAAAAGTGACATTTTTGTGATGGGAAACAGCTTGTGGGGCCCTAGCACCAGAAAGGAAAAGACAGATGTAAAGGGTCAGGGGTTTGGTTGTAAGGCCACTGAGGGAAGTGAAATCCTGAAATCAGAATGGAGAATTGCTGAGGTGAAGAAGTGGGATGCTGCAAAGAAGGGGGTGGGGGTGGGGGTAGGGGTGGGGGGACAGGGGTGTGGGGGTAGGGTGTGTGTGTGGAAATTTCATATATAAACAGATTGCAGAAAGATTACCCATATAACAATAGTCCACTGATGCAGATGTCTCTGCACTTGCAGAGACAGACATTGAAGATCAGAGGAAAATTTCCCACCAAATTTCAATATAAATTCTTCCTCAAGCTACGGTATGGTTTGCATTGCTAAAGTATCACCTAAAGGCAAGACCCTTAATTATTAATTCTTATTTTGGTGCAATATGAGGAACATGTGCTGCAACAGTTTACCTCCACTGAACAACTGGGGAAGCTCAGGATCAGGACAGGAGTGTTCCTGTTGTCTGTATTTTTTTATTTTAGGGTTATGCTCCCTGTACTTCTGTATCATAATTCAATCAATCTAGCACATTTGATACTGGTTGGGAGGCGGCAATACCCTGACATTTCATTGGCAGACTAGTTAGCTGGGAAGAAATAAAATTATATTTCAGCTGAAGGCATAACTCTTTCCTGCATTCCCCAACTATCACTGCTTTAAATTCCTTGATGTTTATTAAAGTTCTCTGCTTTGAAGTAAGCTATTTGAAAATATACTAAATAATATATTGCTTTTTTATATAAAGTAATTTACATTCATGATTTCCAGCAGGGATGTAATGCCATGGTATTTTTCAAAAATGAGATACAAGATTCTGAAGTATTTGCAAAAGTGATTTGAAATAGAGCATGCTGCCCCTGTTTTGCTGCTTAATGCCAGTCTTCACAAAAGGCAAGCTTTCTCGGGAGGTGGTGTGGCGGAAGTCCTAGGAATTTAAATATATCTGAAGACTTTCAAGGAAAACTCACAATACAATGGTCAGGAAAAACTTTTTCCAAACCAAAGAAAAATTTCATGTACATCTATTAAGTACCAAGCAAGTAAGCAAGGAAAAGAAATTGCTCATATTAACACAAAAAATTCATGTGTCAGAGATTCAAATTTGACAGTTCAGTTCACGTTAAGAAACATATATGTAAATTATGGCAATTATACAGACCAGAAGTGTGAATGGAACTGTCAACATGAAAAATGTCGATAAGTGTTTTTGAAGTCCAGACCAAAAGTAATCTTCTTGATTCTCTTCTGTAGGTTTGTAAGCACTTAGACACCAGATCAATAAAACACATGAGATACTTTTCAGATTAATGCCCTTTTTGTGGATTTAATTGTTTTCTTTTGCATCTTTTATTGTGTAGGGACAGCAAAAGAGAAAACAGACTACTAGTACTATGCTGTATATGTGGTCAGACCATTAACATTTCTGTTCTGCTACATGCCAAGTTAAATTCCCTATTAAAATGGTCTTTAAATTGACAGCCATTAAGTGTTATGCCTGCCAGAGACATACCAAATCCTTAGTAATCCAATGAATTTTAAGGTATAATTTTAAAATTTCTGTGGGTTTTTTTTTTTTTTTTTAACATTTAGATTCGGAAACTAATGTTTTTTCTTCAAATGAGGTTTCAGAGGTTTGAAAAATTACTTCTGAGTTTGACCAACTACTTTATTCTTCTCCTGCACTGGATACCTGGGTATCTACATCACAGGTAAAATGTTTCAGCAAGCACGTTCTTTATCTTCCACACCTACAGCAGCAATCTGTCAGGAATGCACAGCAGACAATATGAATATTGCAACCCTAAAAAAAACTGTCAGAAAAACATGTAGCATTTGTGCGCTTTCACATCTTCTCTACCTTTTCCTTTCTAGCTTTATTCCTTATCTAAGAAGTCTGGCATGTCTCTAAGCTGTAAAATAATGCAGATTTAAATATTCACAGTGTCATTGACTCAGCAGGAAGAGGTCCATAGAATTGTTTATATAAACAAACAAACAGAACTACTCTAATATACTTCTCTGATAAATCTGGTAATATAAATGGTGACATTATATATGGGTCATTGCAATGTTATTTCTGTCTTCCTGCATTTTTGTCCATTCTCTGTTTTGTATGCCTAACCATGAAAAATCATTTCTAAATTTGTCTGATCTGTAGTAAGACTTTATGAGGGCATGCTGGATTTAACACAATTTATTGTGACTCTTCCTGCTGAGTTTAATCATAGCAAGATGCAGATTTCTTTCTGCTCGTGGTAAAATTCAGCACAACCGGATTTGTCCCAGGCTCTGCACATCTGTTTTGCTAATCTATACTCTGTAAAGTGACAAATACAAGTCATGTCAGTTATACCTTTTGCTAGCTCCAGTGAATATATGTGAAACACCTGAAGTGCTGCATGACAAACAAAAGTCAAAGGAGTTTTTAAAGACTAAGATTGCATCAGTTCTTTAATTATTTGAATGTTAATGATTGCCAGATTCAGAAGACTTTGAAGGATTTGAATAGATTTATCCAGGTTCCCACAAGATTAGATTCCCAGATAGATCCTCACTATGCTTCGCTCCTCTGGTAACATTAACAGCCAGAAAGACTGTTAAGCTGGGCTGGTCATGATTTGGTGGGAAACGTATTTGCCTTTGGAGCTAAAGCTTCTCTATAACACTTTGCAAAACCACAGGACTTTGTTTAAATGTTGATACTGATCAGACTAACATGGAAACAGCTGGGAGAATCATGCAGGGACTGGATATTCAGATCAGGATAGGCCTTGTCCACTGCTTGATCCACATAGGTCACGTTTTATTTCAGTTTTCTTAATGGCTTTGTTTCATGTCTAATAAATATCTTACTTGTAACATTCAGAGCTATACATACCTCTATTCTTCAGTTTCAGATTGAACAAAATACTAAGCAGGTATAATTTAGATATATTTTGTCATGTGAACTGTGAAAAATATCTGAGCTGGGGGCAAACACAAGGACAATATTTTTTAATCACACGTACATAACTCTTCTGAAAATCCAATTTATTTTTCTTTCTTTCTTTTTTTCTTTTCATATTTGCTTGACCATTTACTTCATTATTATTCTTTACAAGATTTGGATGTTCCTTTGATGTCAGTTTTTGTCATGATGGCAATCCCTGAGACTGTAATTTTTATTAAAAACTAGAAGATGAGGGATCCTTCTTAAGAATTATTTCAGAAAACATATCTGTCCCATTTCTTCAACAGAAAGGTAATCACTGGAAATAATAATGATAGAGGAATTATTATTCAATCCTTTTTATAGGAATGCCTTTTATTACTATTCTGCATCACTCTAAAATATGCAGTCGCACCAGCTAGATAAAACTGAATTATTTAGTCTAATTTATGAAATGCGTGCACAATTTACACTGTTAATGAACACTGAGGACAATTTACACATCCTTCTTGATTCTGTCTACCTCTTTATTAATCCTCTTTACATCCTCAGTGGGTTTTATGGGCCTGAGGGTTTGTCAGATTAAAGATTAGAGGGTGTTTTATCTACAGGTTTTCTGTCAATGAATAATTAAAAACAATATACTCACATAAATGCAGCTTTCAATTATTCCTTCATGCACACTAATCTTTCCTCTGTTTACCCCATGCAATCTGTTTCTATCAGTTTTTTTGTGTAAGCCTGAGGGTATTAAGTGACAATTTGTGTTTCATTTCTCTTGCATTGTCATCACTCATTAATTATCTAAACACTTGCTGTTACAGTGTCCTCTCCACCTACATGTACACAGAAACACATGCTAAACTTCTTAAAACATCTTGTTTCACCATTTCAATGACAGATGCCTTTCATATAACACCCTGTGATCAGTATTTTCCTTCTCCACCTATAAAACCATTAGGGTTTTTGGGTTTTGTTTGTTTGTTTGTTTTCATCAAAATTCTTACATAGCTCCTGTGGTGTTTTTTAAGTTTTACTCCTTTTAGTATATAAAAAAAAAAAAAAGAACTAAAATACCAGCCTTGGAAATATATCCATAAAAATATGAAGCATAGTGCCTCTACTGTATGTCTTTGCACAGGTGGAACAACTGAAATATGGCAAATGGCAAATTAATCCATCCTTTAGCTAAAACAAATATAGGAAATTTTATCCAGTATTGCCTAAAGAGAATGTGTACTTTCCAAAGAGCTCAGAATTACCTTGAGCAATTCACGATTTTGCCCAAATTATGCTCTGTTGAAAAGATAAAATACAGCATTGGAGGATATTGAGACTCAAACAAAACCATTTCTTTTTCTTAAATTAAAACACAGTATGCCCTCTGAGTCCACATAGAATTTTTGCTCAGCTGAACTGCACATCACTTGCAGTTTGGGTAGTTCATCTTCCTTTGGCCCAATCCTTTTCCAAGCGTCTTGCTCTTCCCTTGTGCTCAGCTGAGATGATGCATCATGGGTGTTGAGTTTGGCTGAGAAGGCTGTCCCAAAGGCAGCATTGTGTGTTGTAGACTACACGGAAGAATAAATGTTGGGGAATCAACAAATTATCGGAGAAAAAGAGTTTGATAAGTAAAGCTAAAACTATTTTTCCTTGAGTTTAAGCAATCAGCTTAACAACAAAAATAATCATTTCAGTTCAGAAACAGCTGTAGTGAAAGACAGCTTTTATTGGAAGCAATGAAATGAAATGAAATGTTTCAGAGAATAATTTTTTTGTAAACTTCCACATTTTCTATCATTACTTAGAATGAAAACAAATGTTAAAATTTCCATGCAGTGAGGATTCTCATTTTCTGTACTTCTTGATGTTAATTCTTTCAGATATTTTGAAGAAATATGCAAAAAGGAAAATAAACAGGAAAACTATTTTTAAAACAACGTCTTTTGGTTACCTTTAATAAGAAAATATGCTTTTATTTCCCAATAAAATATTTTGTTGCAGTTTTTAAGAAAAGATATATCAAGACATATGTATATGCAAATGTAGAATCCTACAATTCTAAATTCTAAGAATGGTTTCAGTTGGAAAGGGTCATAAAGATCTCCTCCTAGTTTCAACCCCCTGCCATGGTCAAAGACAATTTGCACTAAACCAGGCTTCTCAAAGCCCCATCCAACCTGGCTCTGTACACATACAGGCATGGGACATCCATGGGCTCTCTGGGCAACCCATTCCAGTGTTTCACCACCCTCAAGGTGCAGATTTCTTTCCTAAAAGCCAATCCAAATCTCCCCTCTTTCATTTTAAAGCCATCCCCCCTTGTCCTATCACTACATGCCCTTGAAAAGAGTCCCTCTCCAGATTTCTTGTAGGCCCCCTTTAGGTATTGGAAGGCTGCTATAAGGTCTCCCCTAAGCCTTCTCTTCTCCAGGCTAAAAAACCCCAACTCCTTCAGCCATTCTTCACAGGAGAGGTGCTCTATTCCTCTTATCGTCTTTGTGGCCCTCCTCTGGACTTGCTTGGGAAGGTCCATATCTTTCTTGCACTGTGGGCCCCAGAGCAGAATGCAGTACTCCAAGTGCGGTATCACCAGAATGGAATAGAGGGGAAGAATCACCTCCCTTGACCTGCTGGTCACACTTCTTTTGCTGCAGCCCAGGATAAGATTGTCTTTTTGGGCTACAACTGCACCTTGCTAGGCCGTGTTGAGGTTCTCACAAACCAACATTAAAACATATATGCAACAGCCAAGTGTGGGATATTTCTGTGGACAGCATTTGAACCAAACAGAACCATGGGGAAAGAAAAGAGGACAAAATCTCTATATTAACCTTGAAGCAGACAGGTTCTTTTTTCATATATCCACAATATTGTATTCATCATTATATTTATAATCATATTCACAGTATTATATTAATGTATTGCAAATTTACTATTACAATTATTGATGTTAAAATGAAAGAAAATAACATAATTCAGTACTGATTTTCTTAATTCTTCTAAAAGAAAATGTCATAATTATTGATAGTCAAACCTTATGTTGTCTAAGATTTAGTTACATTTGACTATCCATCTAAACTACTTTGCTCTTACGGGAAATTCTTACAAAAGAGTCAATAAGAAAGTCTTAAAAGATTTCTTTTGTGGTTTTTTTTTTTTTATTTATTTCTTTTTTTTCACCTGAGTGATACTGAAGGATTCATAATTTTGACACTGTTAGAAATAACACAATAATGTTTTCACCTGTGATAAAAACAAAACACACACCAAAAAGAAGCAAAACAAAAGAAAATGAAATCCTAACTGCAGTTTCATGTCTATCTCATATTCAGGGCTTTTGAGGTGGGGTGATGGTAATGTGTGTATGTGTGCATTCATTTTTATTTGTTTTTCAGTTAACCATATTATTGTGTATTTGAAAAAGCTTTGAAGTTTGTTTCAAGTTTATGTTTTGGGTACTGCTCTGAATTTTTTACTCTTCCACAAACCAGTAATTTTGCTGTTAAGAAATACCGTAAAAAATGCAAGACTTGTTACTCCAGTTCGTCAGTACCATGACTTGGAAAAAGGTGTCAGTGTTTTAACACTGAAATAAATGCTTTGAGCTTGAGACAGTAATATCTGTGTTTATGGATTCACAGGGAATACAGAATAGTGAATTCTCAACAGCTTAAGTGTATGAGCTATGGACACAATTCATTATACAAGTTTATAAAATTTGAACAGTAGATTCTACATTTAAAGTTTACAAAATTCCTTGCTATCAAGTTGTACAAAGAGGAAAAAATTTCGTCCATCTCATCCATTGTGTTCACCCTTCCTAGGAGGTCTCCAATGGAACTATGGAAGTAAGGATGCTGAGAGTGAAGATGGTTTGAACCAGGTAAGAAAAAGATCTTCTTTCATAGAATCATAGAACAGTTTGTGTTGGAAAGGACTTTAAGATCATCTAGTTCCAACCACCCTGCCATGGGCAGGGACACCTCACACTAAACCATCCCACACAAGGCTTCATCCAAAATGGCCTTGAACACTGCCAGGCATGGAGCATTCACAAGCTCCCTGGGCAACCCACTCCATTGCCTCATCACCCTTACAGTAAAAAACTTCTTCCTTATATTCAATCTAAACTTCCCCTGTTTAAGTTTGAATGCATTACCCCTTGTCCTATCACTACAGTCCCAAATGAAGAGTCCCTCCTCAGAATCCTTACAAGTGCCCCTTCAGATACTGGAAGGCTGCTATGAGGTCTCCATGCAGCCTTCTCTTCTCCAGGCTGAACAGACCCAACTTTCTCAGCCTATCTTCATGCAGGAGGTGCTCCAGTTCCCTGATCATCCTCGTGGCCCTCCTCTGGACTTGTTCCAACAGTTCCATGTCCTTTTTATGTTGAGGACACCAGAACTGCACACAATACTCCAGGTGAGGTCTCACAAGAGCAGAGTAGAGGGGCAGGATCACCTCCTTCGACCTGTTGGTCACGCTCCTTTTGATGCAGCCCAGGATACCGTTGGCTTTCTGGGCTGTGAGCGCACACTGCCGGCCCATGTTCGTTTTCTCATCGACCAGCACCCACAAGTCCTTCTCTGCAGGGCCACTCTCAATCTCTTCTCTGTCCAACCTGTAGCTGTGCCTGGGATTGCTCCGACCCAGGTGTAGGACCTTGCACTTGGCATGGTTGAACTTCATAAGGTTGGCATCAGCCCACCTCACAAGCGTGTCAAGGTCCCTCTGGATAGCATCCCTTCCCTCCAGCATATCAACCAGACCACACTGCTTGGTGTCATTGGCAAACTTGCTGAGGGTGCACTCAATCCCACTGTCCATGTCAGCGACAAAGATGTTAAACAAGACCGGTCCCAACACCGATCCCTGAGGGACACCACTCGTTACCAGTCTCCAGCCGGACATCGAGCCATTGACCACAACTCTTTGTGTGCAGCCATCCAGCCAGTTCTTTATTCACCGAGTGGTCCATCCATCAAATTGATATCTCTCCAATTTAGAGAGAAGGATGTCGTGTGGGACAGTGTCAAACGCTTGGCACAAATCCAGGTAGATGACGTCAACTGCTTTACCCTTATCCATCAATTCTGTAGCCCCATCATAGAAGGCCACCAAATTGGTCAGGCAGGATTTCCCCTTAGTGAAGCCATGCTGGCTGTCACCAAGCACCTTGTTGTTTTTCATGTGCCTTAGCATGCCGTCCAGGAGAATGTGCTCCAATATTTTGCCAGGCACAGAGGTGAGACTGACTGGTCTGTAATTCCCCGGGTCTTCCATTTTCCCCTTCTTGAAAATGGGGGTTATATTTCCCTTTTTCCAGTCGTTGGGAACTTCACCTGACTGCCATGATTTTTCAAATATGATGGCCAGTGGCTTAGCAACTTCATTTGCCAGCTCCTTCAGTACCCGTGGATGGATTCCATCAGGTCCCACTGACTTGTGTGCGTTCAGATTTTGAAGATGGTCTCGAACCAGATCCTCTCCTACAGTGGGCCCAAGGTCTTCATTCTCACAGTCCCTGCGTCTACCTTCTAAGAACTGGGTGGTGCAGTCAGAGCCTTTGCCAGTGAAGACCGAGGCGAAGAAGTCATTCAGAACCTCAGCCTCCTTTCAGGTGATTCAGAATCACCTCCTTTGACCTGCTGGCCACAATTCTGATTCAGCCCGGGATAAGTCTAGCTTTCTGCGATGCAAGCACACATTGCCAGTTAATGTCCAATTTTTTATCCACTGATATCTCCATATCTTTCTATGTGTAGCTGCTTTCAAACCCTTCATCTACCAGTCTGTATTGGTACTGGGCATTGCACTGACCCATGTGCAAGACCTTTCACTTGGTCTTTCTGAACTTCATAAGGTTCACACAGGCCTACTCCTCAAGCCTCAAGGTCTCTCTGAAGGGCATCATTTCCCTCTACTGAATCAACTATTCAGCTTGGTGTCAACTGCAGACTTTCTAAGGGTGCTCTACATCACACTGTCTGTGTTGTTGATGATGGTATTAAATAGTATTGGTCCCACTATAGACCCTTGAGGGACACCAGTCATTACTGGTTTCTGCTTGGATGTTGAGCCATTGGCTATAACTGTATGGATGTGGCCATTCAGCCAAATTTTCATCCGTCTAACAGTCCATTTGTCAGACCCATTTCTCTCCTGTTTAGTGATCAGGATGTTGTGGGGTACTGTATCTGAAGTCTAGGTAGATGACACCCATAGATCTTGCCTTGTCCACTGATGCAGTTACGCCGTTGTAGAAGACCACCAGATTAGTCAGGCAATTTTCCTTGGGTAAAGCCATGTTGGTTCTCTCTAACAGCCTTTCTGTTTTCCATACATTCCGATGTCTTCCAGAAGGATCTAGTCTAGATCTTGCTGGATATGGAAGTGAGGCTGATTAGCCTCAGTAGTTCCCACTGTCCTCTTTTTTACCCTTTTGTCCCATTCTGTGATTACCTTAACTACAAACTGACAAAGTATTATACGTCTTGTTACAATATTGCTTGTATAAGATGAAATAGAGGGAAGAGTTAACACCTGAACTGAAAACATTTTGCTCAGTGTTATCTGACACTTTTATCTACTGAAGAGGGTGTACTGACAGTCCAATTCTTAAACATCGCAATGGACACTTTCTCCAATAAGGCCAAAACAATATTAGGCCCCCCTCCTGCCAGAGACAAAGAGCAGAAAGCTGAAAAGTTATTAAGTTTGAATGATCATGACTTGATGACATTTCATATCTAGGGAGATAGAAAATGCTCATATTTATTCTTCACATGCACTTGCTCACACACCTGCACACATTTGCTGTTTAAAAGCATTGGTTTCACAAGACTGAGAACAATTATGAGAAAGAGCAGGGACATAAAAAGACTGCAGTAAATGTCTGTTTGACAGTAGTTTGCTACATATTTCATCCTCAGTCCTGAAACGGAGAAAAAGAAAATAATGCTGCACTGGGTAGAAAATATAATTCTTTTGACAATAAGCTGAAGTAGCTTTAATAAGAACTAAACTAGAAAACAAATGGAAATATAAGACATTTTTTAATGTAATCCTAAAATTTTTTTCTTGTTCAGTATAGAATACAAATGATAGAAGCATTAGGGGAGAACAGCATTATTATACTGTTTTCACATGTGTATCTGATACCCTAACTATCCTGAAACAGTGAGCTCACATAATCTGCAGTTCATTTGTGCATACAAATGTTCTCAGGGTAGGTGTTACACTCCTCAATAGACAGCTCAGAATAGCAAGGAAAGTGCCGCTTTAAATGTAGCTGGGGTAAGTTACCCTAAATCTTACATACATAAATAGCAGGTCTTTTCAGAAACAGTTTTGGTTTGGTTTTTTTTTTTTGACATAGTCCTTAGTTTAATGTGCTAGTTTAACAAAAAGAAAGCTAAGGGGAGGCTTAGAGTCTGCAAATACTTTTTTAGGAAAGAAATATTTGGCAGTTCAAAGTTCTACAGTCATTCAGAAAAAATACAAATTCTGGTGTCTGGAAGGTGAAGAAAGATAAACGTAGAAACCAGGCACCTGGTTTTTCATTTAACAGCATAACTAACTACTGAAACAGCTTTCTGAGGAGATACGGTAAGTGACTGAGTAGTGAAAACTTTTAAACAAAACAGAATAAATCTTCTTGTATCAAGTGAGGATTAATTCAATGATGTGGTAGAGTGTGCATTATACAGGAAGCTGAAACAATTCTTTCTTACTTTATAATATATGAAACTGTCTTGCCTTACACATACAAAACCAAACCCTTTCATCAGCAGCTCACTATATTCTACTTTTTCATTGTCTTAAATAATGTATTACAAATTAAAACAGCAAAAGGGGTGGCTTGTCATTTGTCAAGAGACATATTCTGAGAACAGAGCCTTAGAGCACCTTTTGTTTAATTTTATGATTACAAACAGTAATCAATCATTTTTTAAAAATAGAAGGTATGATGCAGAATAGTTTATGGTTAATCTAAAATACAATATATGTATGTTCCATTTCATTCATTTAACCTGCTGTATTATATGCAGTATATATTGCTAGGTTGCTATTTTTGCTGTAAATTATTCTGAATATATAATTTGAAAATTAAGAATATGTGAGCCTCCAGGGATTACTGTTAAAATCCTATGTAGACAAACAAATGTCTTGCTCTGACACACCTCTATTTGTTATCTTAGGTTTGTCCATGCTAAAATTTGAACAGCAATTTGGTGGCAGGTCATGAAATCAGATGAAACATGGAATTGAATGTGTTTTAATGAGTCTTGAAGATGGAGAATATCATAGAGTTTTCTTTGGTCAGTGATTCTGCTCAGGTTAATACCTTCTATCCCAACCTTTTCTCTTTTTAATCCACAGAATACTCTTCCCTAAGCAATATAGACCGTAGGATTTTTTTGGAGGTATCTCATCTTTATATTTGTAAACACTCAATAATGTAACCTACCACGGGCTGCATTCTGGTACCCCTTCCAGAAGGAGCCAGCTGTAAACAGAGCCTAGACTTCAAATTTTCCAGGTGTCTGTCAACGTATTTGCTGTTCCTCTCTAAAGTATCCTCTGTCTAATGGACTGACAGCTGCAGACTTTGTAAATATCTCTTTTTATAGATTATATCTCAATCACATGTAGAAAAAATTTTGTATCTGGCTTCATACCCAGAAGGACCTGTTAGCTTGCTGTGACGTGCTTGTCTTAAGGTCTACTGCAGACAGAATGTCTGCTCTTGCAGAGCTAACATAACTTTTATTACATTACATTTAAGCAGATTTTCTCTGCACAGGAACTAAAAACCTCCATGAATTGCCACTGAAGAATATCTTCCTTTACACAGGAAGCAAAGGCATGTGTCCATTCCTTAGAAAGGACAGCTGCTTTACCATTTAAAGCTGCTTGGATGGTGAGGCACTGAGATTTTTTAGTTCTCTGCATATATGGAAAAACACACACGTCAAAGATAACAGTCTTTGTAGCTTTGTTAGACCTAAGCAGTGTGGTTTGTATTAAAAGCCAAATAACATATGATGCAAGAAGGAGTGAAACCACAATTTATCACCTTTTCCACGATCATTGTCCCCAGAGACATGGGGCCCTGCTCTTACAAGAGTCACAGTGGCATCTAGGGGCAAGGAAAAACTATAGTATATTTTTGTTTTTCTTACTACTTTTGCTTTATACTGCTGTCTTTTCAGCAACATTAAATAGCACATCAAGGTACAGAGTAAGAATTTTGGATGACATTTTGAAATTAAAACAATGATATCCAATTGCTATGGTGAAGCAGGTTTATTTGTGGCTTACTCCACATCTTTCTGTAGTATACTTGCATACCAAAAGTTGATTTGTGCTATGTGACCACGCTGTGCCTAAGGCTCTCTCAGGAGTTTCTAACACATGATGAAATTACAATGAACCAATGACGCATTGTCTAGGCAGTCTCTGTTCATGAAAACAATGCTTCAAATACCATTATCATCTCAGCAGCAGATCACAAGAGGCCTATTATTGTTTCTGAGGGTTTTAATTTTCAGGCAGTTAAATAAAGAAATTTCAGCAGATTTTGTTTTGTTTTGTGTTGGACTTTTTTTCTTTTGATGTGAAAAATAAAATCTTCTTGTTTGATTTGCTCATTTTTTTTAACAAAAAAAGAGAGAGTGTTTTTGCAAGGAAAACTACTTTGTCTTTTCTTTGGAAAATATGATTTTTTTATTTTTTTCATTTTGCTCTAATTAACCTCCTTGAAGATTATGAAGTTGGTCAACAGTGTACCTATGGTAACCAAATTACTTAAAAGAGCTCTACGTTTAAAGAAAGAAAAATTAATATGAGCTGCCCATTTTCAAAAGTATTCCTCTCAGCAGATGTAAAGCAAGTCCTCAGAGAAATCTGCTTTCTGTTCCTTTTATTGCAACTCGCTCTACTCACCTTGCTACCTCATAGTTCTCTTCTTGCCTAACCTGACATCGTTCCAGTCTCCCCTAAAATCACTTAATCAGCTCATGAAGCAGCAAGCAGATGTAATAAAGAGCATAGTAAAGAGTGTGGTAAAATCTGTGGGGAAGTGTGGGACAGGAGCCTTAAGCAACAGAAGCAACACACAATAAAAAAGAAATTAAATCAACAGAACAAAGAAGAAATGGTGCTGAGAAGGAAGTGGGTGGTTGCCTCTATTTCTGCCAGTAAATTAAGACTGAGCTGCAGAAAGATGTGCTTGGAGATTGGAGGCTATAATTTCAGTGCCTTGTCAATACCAGTACCCAAAAACACTGGAGAATAAATTCATGAGTACTGCATATCCTTGTTCTGATCTCTTCCACCTTAAAATATACTCAAGTGTTATCATACAAACTCTTCAACTGTAGCTGATGATGCTTCACGTGGAACTGCAGCAGGACTAAGCCCTTTGAAAATCTTCTGTTTGGAGAGCCACTGAAAGAGCCTCTTTTTTTTTTTTTTTTTCCACACACCATTCTGAAGCAGCAGTTTGAGGAGGGAATTGCAGAAAAATACAGTGAAATGGAGAGTGATTTTTTATTATTGATGGTCTTGCCAGGCCATGACAAAATGGCAGCTGAAGAAAAAGAAATGGGTAGCTGAAGAAAAAGAGATTTTTTTGGCTGTGATACTCTCAAGCCAGTGCAGAATTTTACTGTGCTAAAATCTTAAGAAAAAGAAAAAAAACTCTTCCTAAAATTTATGCTATTAATAATAATAATTTGCTATTAGAAAAATATCTTCTATGCAAAATTCTTATTAGGTCATTTTTCTTATTCAGAAACAAAACATTCTTGCTCAATACCATATTTGAATAAATTCATCATTGGCCATTTTTATTTGACAAGTCTTTCTCAGCATGTTTTTTTGGTGGCATTACACCACAATGATGAGAAAAAAGCTCTCAAATGTAGAAAAAAAGTAGAAGAAATAGCCCAAGAGTTCCCTGGGGGTGCCAGAGAGGGATAGCTGGCCTGCTGTGTACTGTACATGGGCAATGACAACGGCTAAAGGCAGAAAGAAATCTTGCAGAAATACTCCAACTAAAAATAAGCCTTCAAGAATAAGCATCCTTATATGTGTCCCTTGATGGCTAGAATGAAATTCATCCAAGATGAGGTAGGTGAAAAGGAGGTTATATTATCACTGCTGTGGGAAATAAACAGCTAGGTTAAATCTTTTTTAATAATATATTTTAATATTTCCTGGCCGAAGGATAAAATAGCATACGGAACATAAAAAGTTCTTATGCAACAGAACTCTCCTGATCAGGTGAGGATAAGAAATTCAAACACCATAGGGAGTTGTGGCTGGTTGGCTTGTTGCTTCTATCAAACTGCATTGCATGGCCATTAGAGGAACAGTCTCTTAAAGTTGCCTGCGAGAGAGCTATGCATAAAACCCATTAGTGTCTACCAAGATCAGAGTTTGTACTCTACACTGTATTAAAAATGTTCCACTAAATGGCGACAAATCTACACTATGTCCATAGGGTCCAACATATGAAGTTAATACAATACTATAGAAGCAATAATGGATTAAATTAAGGTGTGTTGGTTCAGTATATATTCCACTTACTTGTTTGCACAGCTGATTACAATACAGTCTGTCTTGTTTGAGCCAAACCTATAAAATACTTATATTAGGAAAGGTGTTATACTGTAGCTTGTTATTCAATGCATAGATCTTGCTCTTGCAGCTGTTCTTAAACAAAGTCACTGCGGCACACTGCTTCTTACTTTGCTTTGACTCTATTCGTCCCACAGTCAGATCTTGTTCATGGCAGCTGTCATGGTTTAAGCCCAGTCAGCCATGCAGCCTCTCACTCACTCCCCCCCTTCCTCCCCCCGCTCCCAGAGGAAAGGGGAGGAGAATCGAAAGAATGTAACTCCCACAGGTTGAGATAAGAACAGTCCAGTAACTAAGGTATAACACAAAACACTGCTGCTACCACCAATAATAATGATAGGGGAAATAACAAGGGAAGAGAATATAACCGCTCATCACCCACCGATACCCAGCCAGACCGAGCAATGACCTAACCCTTCCTAGTAACTGCCCCCAGTTTATATACTGGGCATGACATGCTGTGGTATGGAATACCACTTTGGCTAGTCTGACTCAGGTGTCCTGTCTCTGCTTCCTCCTGGCTTCCCCTCCTCCCTGGCAGAGCATGAGGCTCAGAAAGTCCTTGGTCAGACTAAACATTACTGAGCAGCAACTAAAAACATTGGTGTTATCAGCGCTGTTCCCAGGCTGAAAGTCAAAACCACAGCACTGCACCAGCTACTAAGAAGGAGAAAAAATGACTGCTACTGCTGAACCCAGGGCAGCAGCCCTTCCACATAGGTCCAGTACTATGGATAAATAATTTAAAATAATGTTCAGAAAAAAACAAAACCAATTGTCTGCCACTGAAATCTTCTTCCTTTATAACACGAAATTAGTTTTTGACGAATACAAAATATTGGCATATATAATCATTTGATATAAACCAGATGCCTTGAGAGAAGCAAATTAAGTTATCAACTATTCTTTTGGATTTCTTGAATATCCTTAAAATTGGGTGTAGTCAAAGTGCTACCATTACAATTTAGTTACCCCAATACAGAAAACACTGTTCCCTTTCACTCTTTTTCAAGATAAATACAGATTTAAAATTAATCTTATTTTGAATTATTTAGATTACAGATAATGAAGAGTAGCATAGTTACATTATTATCCAACACCAATTAGAAATACATAGGCCTTCATATTTCATTTACTGCAATTATATGTCAGAATAACTTAATTGAATGACAAACAAGATATCTGGAGAGCTCTGGTTTAAAAGGTGAATGGCTTTACTAAAACATTAGTAAAACTAATAGCAGACATGCAGTGGTTTAGATCTGATAAGATGCTGCCAAAGTCCCAGGAGTGTTCAAGGTCAGACATTTGTGATTAAAATGGTTGTTCAAGTTCATCCTGATGCACAAAAATGAGTGAGGAGCCAAAGAAGATACATTTAGAGGCAGATCCCACTGCAAGCTGCAGGGCTGAGAAGGTTCTGCCCACACACACTGCAAAATGTTACAGGCTGTCTCCTGGGAAATGAATAATTAAAATGGAAAACTTTTCCAAGTTCACCACATCAGGAGACAAAATTACTAATAACTATATTTGCTTTCAGTTCCTCAGAAAAACAGGACTGGCAACACAGCTCATTCTTAAAAGTAATCAGATGTTGGTGGCAGGGTAGTTAATATGTCTTCATATACAGTAAATGACAGCATATAACAACCGCTTTATCCTGAAGCAAATAAAACACTGGGTATGGTGATTCTGTTATGTCATTGTAATAACAAGTGGTCATTGTGCTCACTATTTAAAGGAAACAGTCAGCATTTACCAACAATTACTTTATCACAGTATCTGTGATGCCACAGATATTTCCTGTTCTAAGGTCTGAGAAAACAGTATAATATTCCTAATATAATGACTTGGTAAACGTTTCCAGTGGCTGACTTCTTGATAGCAAGCATTTTAACTCTCCCTTCTTCTTAAAAATGTGAACAGCTATTAGAATACACAATTTAAATCATATAACAATTTGGAGGTTACAAAAAGAATAAGTTTAATATTTTCCAGCTTCTAATGAGGAGTCAGATAAGCTGATAAACATGGTATTTTGGAGGCAGTCCTGTCTTAAAGCTCCCTGAATCTGCATGCTGAATCTATGCAGCTGACTGACTTTGGGACTGAGCTACATTTAGGAGTTATTCACCACAAGATGCCAAAGCTTTTCTTTTTTTCTTTTTTTTTTTTTTTTTTTGGCCTGTACCACTACTTTGCTCCCCAAGATCAAAAAAAGTAATTTCTATCATCTCTGACCAATGCCTAGAAATACATACTTTCTATTCCTAGTAACAAAGTCAGTCTTTCACGAAACTTATTCCATATAATTGCTTTCTTCAGATAATCTTCTTTTCACTCTTCGTTGTGCACCTGACTGACAGAGGATGCAGAGATCAGCCATTACCTAATGATTCTCAGAAAAAGTAAAATTGCTTTAAAGGAATCAAAATGGAACAGAACTTGAGATCTGTATGAAACGCAGTTTCTGAATCAGCTAATTAAACTTTGAAAGACAGCTATTAATCACTGCTAAAGGGTCTTTATAATTTTAATAGTCTATCTCTTAAAGAAGTGTTTCTTAACATTTTTAAATTCACGGGCCACTTAACCTTTCTGCAAAAACATCTGAGCATTGCTTTTTAGAGTGTCACCACAGCCCAGTACATTAACTTTCGGTTAAACCCTGTTCATTTGTTATTTTCACTTTTACAATTTGTCTTTCCCGTTTGCTAGCCTGTTTGGATTGTTAATTTATGTTTCGTGTAATTCAGGGTGTGGTTTTTTTTAATTTTTTGCATTTGTTTTGTAGGTCACTTTTTATTAACATACAGATCATCAAAGGATCCAGAGAATTCTGTGACTAGTGGAGTTCCTCAGGGGTTGGTGCTGGGACCGGTGCTGTTTAATATTTTCATCAATGACCTGGATGAGGGAACTGAGTGCACCCTCAGCAAGTTTGCTGATGACACAAAACTGGGAGGAGTGGCTGACACACCAGAGGACTGTGCTGCCATTCAGCGAGACCTGGACAGGCTGGAGAGTTGGGCGGGGAGAAACTTGATGAAATTTAACAAGGGCAAGTGTAGAGTCTTGCATCTGGGGAAGAACAACCCCATGTACCAGTACAGGTTGGGGGTTGACCTGCTGGAAAGTAGTGAAGGGGAAAGGGACCTGGGGGTCCTGGTGGATAGGAGGATGACCATGAGCCAGCAGTGTGCTCTTGGGGCCAAGAAGGCAAATGGCATCTTAGGGTGCATTAGAAAGGGAGTGGTTAGTAGGTCAAGAGAGGTTCTCTTCCCCCTCTACTCAGCCTTGGTGAGGCCGCATCTGGAATATTGCGTCCAGTTCTGGGCCCCTCTGTTCAAGAAGGACAGGGAATTGCTTGAAGGAGTCCAGCGCAGAGCCACAAAGATGATTAAGGGAGTGGAACATCTCCCTTATGAGGAGAGGCTGAGGGAGCTGGGTCTCTTTAGCTTGCAAAAGAGGAGACTGAGGGGTGACCTCATCAATGTTTACAAATATGTGAAGGGTAGGTGTCAGGATGATGGAGCTAGGCTTTTTTCAGTGATATCCAGTGATAGGACAAGGGGCAATGGGTGTAAACTGGAACATAGGAAGTTCCACGTTAACATCAGGAAGAACTTCTTTACTGTAAGAGTGACAGAGCACTGGAACAGGTTGCCCAGGGGGGTTGTGGAGTCTCCTACACTGGAGATATTCAAGGCCCGCCTGGACAAGTTCCTGTGTGATGTACTGTAGGTTACCCTGCTCTTGCAGGGGGGTTGGACTAGATGATCTTTTTAGGTCCCTTCCAACCCTTGGGATTCTGTGATTCTGTGATTCTGTAATATACCCAGTTCCCAATTAAGAAAGGAATCAATTTTGTTTAAGTCTATTTTTGAATTTTAGGCAACAAATTAAATTATTTTAAAGAAAAAATATATAAAATTTTTCTATAGAAAACAATTTTTTGTTAGTTTTCCAAAAGGATGAAAAATAAACACATTTTGCAAGTTTCAGAATGTACTGGGGAAAGAAGGAAGCTAATGTTAATTTTCTCTCTTTTTTTTTTATTGTTGCTGTCACAGTAGATTTTCCATAAATAATTTCATAAAATTTAATTTCTAAACATGTAAACTAGCCAAGATATCTGAAGTTCCAGATATCTTCTGATATTCAGAATTTCTTGTATAAATCAACACCATTTCCTTCATACAGCGCTGTAGCTTGTTTTTCAGCTCTCCATGAGGAGGTATTGAATCATACAAATCCTGGTAAAATCAAGCTGTCAAAAAATAAGAAGACAAAAGGCTAGGGAAATTGTGGAAGCAAGACAGCAATTCGTTGCATTATTTAAAAGCAACACTGACAACTATTGTCAAAAGTTGTGATCATTATCTTTTTGTAATTACTTTCTATATATCTTTTGAAATTATTGCCACCTGACAATGTTTCCATTATCTTACTCTATACTCTTGTATACTCTACCCTCTTGTGCAGGGCTGACCCTTGCTGGCCACCAGGTGCCCACCAGCTGCTCTATTGCTCTCCCTTCTCAACAGGACAGGGGGAGAAAATGTGACAAAAAGGTCATAGGTGAAAATAAGTCAGGAAGCTCATTCATCAATTACTGTCAAGAGCAAAACAGACTTGGGGAAATTAATTTAATTTATTGCCAATTAATAAGGGATTAGGATAATGAGAAAAGAACCAGCTTACCTCCACCCCTTCCTCTTTCCCAGACTAAACATCACTCTCAATTCTTCTACCTTCTACCCCTGAACACTGCACAGGGACAGGGAATGGGGTTATGGCCAGCTCATAACTCCTCCTCTCTGCTGATACCGGGGATTGCCCTGACCCATGTGCAGGTCATGTGGTCAGCTCCTCATCCATCTCCAGGGGCTGTTCCATGCACTGCAGCTGGTCCTTGATATAAAGGACTACACCCTATCTTCATCTCCCCAGCCTTTCCTGAAGAGGAAGAAATCTTTCCAACATTCTAGTCATATGAGCTATCCCACCTGTAGCCCAGTAGGCATGTATATGTCTCTAACTCTGTGTATTACTGATGCTACATGGTTTTGCATAGAGGCAAATTGGACATCTGTAAAGACGAGTTACTAATATTTATTACATTAATATATCATTAGCAACATTAGGACACAAACAATATTAGGGTCCCATTGATCAAAATTCATAGATACACTGCTGCTCTAACAGAAATTCAGTTCTAACTTGATGCAACAGAAGAACATTTTGCCACAAGAGTATTATTACAATGATTTTGCACAAGAATTTAGGAGCTTTCCTAATCTGCCTAATCTGCCTAATTTTGGCAGATTCATAAAGCTACTTTTCAAAAAGGGAGGAAGAACACATGTCCCACAACTGGATCAATGTTCCTAGAGCAGATGTGGGACACTGGATCCCTGACTGTTTGCAGGCGACAAAAGCCCCTGTGTGAGGTCATAAACCCATTCATGGAGACAACTGGCCTATCAACTTCTTCTCAAAAGTGGGTAGCACACTCAGACCGATCTGGAAGCCATTTTATCCCCCAGATAGAATGCACCCTCACTATGTGGGACCTTACTAGCTGGTCTGGAACAAAATGCTAAAATAGTGTATGCACGCACTTTAACAGTAAAGGTGATGATCAAGCCTATGTCCTTATCCTTGTATAGTTTGCAAGGGTGGATATAGCCACATAATCTGTGATAGACCTTGGGAATTAAGAGAGTCTTCTAAGTTCTCTTCACCCACATTTACCTATGAACAGGTAGTGGTAATTTTAATGTCCACACATGACCCTTTGCCAGTGAAGTTCAATTCCACTGGTGACTGTTGTGCAGACTTGAGTTCATCCTCAAAATAGTTACTGGACTGTGTCCAGCTCACCCAAAACCTTGACCCCAAACTGAGAGTTTCAACAATATCTGTGTACCAAAATTCTGAAATAGAGGAAATTATTAGTTTGGTTCTAAACAATAATCAAAGTATAAAATAAAGGAAATACCATATGGATTTCTTCTCAACATAAGAAGGACATGCAGCTGGAGAAGGCTCTTCGTCAGGGACTGTAGCGATAGGAGGAAGATTAATGAGTTAAAACTTAATGGAAGTTCAGGTTAGATGTAAGGAAGAAGTTCTTTATTGTGAGGGTGGTGAGGCACTTGAACAAGTTGCCCAAAGAACTGGTAAATGCACCATCCCTGGCAGAGTTCAAGGCCAGGTTGGACACAGCACTGGGAGACATGATCTACTGTAAGGTGTTCCTGCCCAGGGCAGAGGGGGTGGAATTAGGTCTCCCTTCCAGCCCTAACAGTTCCATGACTTTATGATTTCAGAAATCACTGTAGTTTCAGAGAACTATGTCAAACAATATATTGAGCTATTCCAATAATGTCCCCAGAATCAGAAGGCAAAATTGTCAAGTGTCCCGTTTCACAAGTCTCATGGGAAACTTAACTGATCTGTTCAAAGCAATTATTTTGCACTTAATCCCTAAAAATCATGTGGGGGCTCAGAACAATGATTACGAAGCCCTCTGGCATGTGGCCACAATCCATGAAAATATAAATCTGGAAAAGGAGTGTCTCCCCTTCATTATCCAACTTCAGAGTTGTAAAATAACTTTTGAAATCTCCTTCCCGGAGCACAAACCATTTGCAGACAAAGAAATTCAGTTTGCAGACCTGAAAAGAAATGACACCCCTATGTGTCTGATGTCTGTGTTTCATATTTATATCTGCAAAGAAAAAGAAATGCTTCTGGCAGGGTTTCCTGACAAATAACAGATACACTATTGGATAACTGACACACAAGCCCAGGTTTTGGTGGATAATTGGAGAACTGATTGTCCTAGAGAATAGGCAATTTTTATTACCTTCAGATGGTTCAATGCAACTCACTTTACAACCTGTGCATCCCTAATTGTGGCAGATTTCATCCTGATGTTTATTTGTCAAATACTTTTGAATGAGGTTGGTTTGGAATTTTTCTCCCTAGTGTCTTGAAGCGGAAAGCCAGACTTTAAAAATTGTTCAGGACAAAGTGATATATGTTCAAGCTACATCCAGTGAAAGCTCATGAAGTATTAATTATTCTGACATTGATCCCTTTCTTACTAAATCACTGTGTGTTTTATATATTGAAGTCAATTAAACTGAGAAGTCAAAATAATGAAAGTTTGTTTTAAATATACAACAGGAGGAAAGTTATTTATTCTATCCTTATTTATACTAAGAACAAGAGGGAAGTACAGCTGATAAACCCCCCCTAGTTTTCTTCTTAGTCCTTTGATACACTGATTACTTTCTTGACAGATCTGACATGCCTTTTGATTAACATTTCATAAAAGCACAAGCTTCATGCCCAAAATACAAATTTTTGTTGGATAATAAAAATGGGCATTTACAACTAAGTATGATTTTTAAATGCTGCAATGCTGTTTATAAAAAATTGAAAACTCAGTGAAAAATTCCATGCTCATGTAAAAAACAGATCTAGTCAATATCCAAAATTTGTTATCGATTAGTAACAGAAAAATATGTATCTTAAAGTAAAACAGAACGAAGTCCAAAACAATTCAACTGAAGTGTACTGGATGGCAATACTAATACTAAAATTGGTTTTGGAGCCATAAAATATTTCCCCATGTAATCACGTGTTTTGGTGAATTTGGTTGAATTTGTGGCCTCAATGAAATTAAAACACCAATACCATTAACTACAGTAGAGCTGTCAGTTTGGCTTACAGGAAAGACTGTCTTAACTTATTGGAAAAAAAAGAGTCCTATATTTACATTTAAAGGAAAGATGCCAATTAACATTGCAGTAATGAAGGTACTTTGCTAAATGTCTTTATATTTTTCTTGATCCCACTGCTCCCGAAAAAGGGAGTTCATTAGCACACAGTGATTTTGCACTCGTGACTGCACAGCTCTAACAGGAGCAAACAAAGGTGCCCTGTCCCAGAAATTTAGCAGAGATACAACTCTGGAAGGCAGGATTCCCAATCCATCTTGTGACCACATAAATGAAGACAGCTGCAGCTAGCTTCTTTCTGATCCAAGGGCTTAATGGGAATGACACAGATTTTTGCCTTTTGCAGCCTGTTCTGAGAGTGTGGTCATGTTCAGTGCACTGCTATGTAGGACTCCTTGCCATCCAGCACAAAACGAGGGTGCAAAACTCCCTATAAGAAGGTAGCAGACCTGGCACCAGCTCCCAGCAGGATGCTATACCACCAGGGAAGAAAAGTTGCTGTTGTTAACACTATGTTCTGGAAGAACAAGGAAAACTTAGTTTACTAAATTTTGTAATCTTTAAAAAAATGTTATAATCTATTAAAGAAAAAAAATATGCAAATATTAAAATACAGTTAATAAATATTTTTACCCTTCCTCACAAGATATCTGCAGACTATTTCAGACACAGTTTCTGTCGCAGCAGGGAGGAATCATGACACGACCATTGTGATCCATAAGCGTGATTCATTTATTCGGCTTCTACCTCTGGTTAATATAGCAGCAGTAATACATGAATATGCAAATACTAAGCGCTTGGTTGGTTTTGGCATAAGTAAGGCATTGCGTAAGCTCATTATTTTTGTGGTTAAACTGTGTACTTATATTCTCTATTTTTATGTGCTTATCTTGTTTATTAGTTAGTGTCCTTGTCTGTAATTGGCCAGAGCATGGCGCTTCCCTCCAGATGTCCCTCAGTTCCTCATTATCTGGTGCTAGTAACTCTGTACCATTCTCTAAACAAATGTTCTATTTCAGCTCGTTGATGGGAACGTGACCTTTCTCTGTTAGCCACTTCTCCACATGTTTCCATAATTATTTTTGTTAAAAACAAATAATACTAAACTTTGGAGAGCCAAAACACTTTTCACATTCAGACACCTTTCTGCATTTTGTTTACACAGGTAGAACTGTGCCTAACTGTTCATTTTGTGGGGAAAGCATTATAGTCATTCACCAGTTAACTTCACAAGTTAATAAATATTCAGCAAATCCAACTTTCAAACAAGGAGTGTCAAGCACAGACACTGAATCACAAAGAAATATTGGCCTACTTGGTGCAGGAAAAGGAGTAAAGATTATCTTTCTTGAAAGGCCCGGAGATGAACTGCAGCTGTCTAAATGGAGATAGTGCAAAAACATAGGTGTCTCCTCAGGGACTTGGGTGCAACTGAAAGGGGCTTTTCAAGGTCTGAAATTTGGACACGTTTATTGTGTGGCAGTTAGATGATTAAATCCTACTTGTGTACAATATTTGGGATGGTTCTTGCTATTCCACACTAGCTATTTCTTTCTTACGTGAAAACAGACTTAAATAGAAAACTTCTCATAAGAATAGAAAGCTCACTGCCCTGGACTTCAAAAGAGCAGACTTTGGCCTCTTCAGGAGCCTGCTTAGTAAGGTTCCATGGGATATAGCCCTCGAGGGAAGGGGGGCCAAAGACTCTTGGCTGATATTCAAGGATCGCCTGCTACAAGCTCAGGAGTGTTGTATCCCAACTAGAAGGAAGCGTGGCAGAAGGGCCAGGAGACCTCCTTGGATGGATAAGGAGCTGCTGAGGAAAATTCAAAGGAAAAAAGAGGCTTATAAAAGGTGGAAGCAAGGACAGGCGGCCTGGGTAGAGTACAGGGATGTTGTCCGGAAAGCTAGGGACCAGGTTAGGAAGGCTAAGGTCCAGTTAGAATTAAACCTAGGCAGGGATGTTAAGGATAACAGGAAGGGATTTTACAGGTATGTAGCAAACAAAAAACAGACTAGGGACAAAATAGGTCCCCTGAGGAAGCTTTTGGGAGAACTGGCTACACAGGATTTGGAGAAGGCTGAGGTTCTGAATGACTTCTTTGCCTCGGTCTTCACTGGCAAAGGCTCTGACTGCACCACCCAGTTCTTAGAAGGTAGACGCAGGGACTGTGAGAATGAAGACCTTGGGCCCACTGTAGGAGAGGATCTGGTTCGAGACCATCTTCAAAATCTGAACGTGCACAAGTCCATGGGACCTGATGGAATCCATCCGCGGGTCCTGAAGGAGCTGGCAAATGAAGTTGCTAAGCCACTGGCCATCATATTTGAAAAATCATGGCAGTCAGGTGAAGTTCCCGATGACTGGAAAAAGGGAAATATAACCCCCATTTTCAAGAAGGGGAAAATGGATGACCTGGGGAATTACAGACCAGTCAGTCTCACCTCTGTGCCTGGCAAAATCTTGGAGCGCATTCTCCTGGATGGCATGCTAAGGCACACAAAAAACAACAAGGTGCTTGGTGACAGCCAGCATGGCTTCACTAAGGGGAAATCCTGCCTGACCAATTTGGTGGCCTTCTATGATGGGGCTACAGAATTGATGGATAAGGGTAAAGCAGTTGATGTCATCTACCTGGACTTATGCAAAGCGTTTGACACTGTCCCACACAACATCCTTCTCTCTAAATTGGAGAGATATCAATTTGATGGATGGACCACTCGGCGGGTAAAGAACTGGCTGGATGGCTGCACACAAAGAGTTGTGGTCAATGGCTCGATGTCCCGCTGGAGACCGGTAGCGAGTGGTGTCCCTCAGGGATCAGTGTTGGTACCGGTCTTGTTTAACATCTTCGTCGCTGACATGGACAGTGGGATTGAGTGCGCCCTCAGCAAGTTTGCCGATGACACCAAGCTGTGTGGTTCGGTTGATACGCTGGAGGGAAGGGATGCCATCCAGAGGGACCTCGACATGCTTGTGAGGTGGGCTGATGCCAACCTTATGAAGTTCAACCATGACAAGTGCAAGGTCCTACACCTGGGTGGGAGCAATCCCAGGCACAGCTACAGACTAGGCAGAGAAGAGATTCAGAGCGGGCCTGCAGAGAAGGACTTGGGGGTGCTGGTTGATGAGAAAATTAACATGGCCCGGCAGTATCCTGGGCTGCATCAAAAGGAGCGTGACCAGCAGGGTGAAGGAGGTGATTCTGCCCCTCTACTCTGCTCTTGTGAGACCTCACCTGGAGTATTGTGTGCAGTTCTGGTGTCCTCAACATAAAAAGGACATGGAACTGCTGGAACAAGTCCAGAGGAGGGCCACGAGGATGATCAGGGGACTGGAGCACCTCCCATATGAAGACAGGCTGAGGAAGTTGGGTCTGTTCAGCCTGGAGAAGAGAAGGCTGCGTAGGGACCTCATAGCAGCCTTCCAGTACCTGAAGGGGGCCTATAGGGATGCTGGGGAGGGACTCTTCGTCAGGGACTGTAGTGACAGGACAAGGGGGAACGGGTTAAAACTTAAACACTGGAAGTTTAAATTGGATATAAGGAGGAAATTCTTTCCTGTTAGGGTGGTGAGGCACTGGAATCGGTTGCCCAGGGAGGTTGTGAGTGCTCCATCCCTGGCAGTGTTCAAGGCCAGGTTGGATGAAGCCTTGTGTGGGATGGTTTAGTGTGAGGTGTCCCTGCCCATGGCAGGGGGGTTGGAACTAGATGATCTTGAGGTCCTTTCCAACCCTAACTATTCTATGATTCTATGACTCTATGAATAATATATTCAAGTCGAACATGACTTGAGTTTTTGTGTTTCTGGGACAATATGGCTTTGAATCTCAGCTCTCAGTATCTCTACATGAAAAACAATATAATTGAACAAAAATTGATTTAAGGGTATCTTTTATATATGACCAATATACCAAATTGACTGATTTACATTTAATATAAATCATCTGGAAAGTCCTACTTATTCATTCCAGCTGCCATTGTTATAGATTGAGTTTATTATAATCTTACGGGGTCATTTGTGTAGGTCTTTATATTGTTTATTGTCTATACTGATGGAAAACCAGAAAATATTCAATTACCATGGGAATTATTACTGCTGACTTGGTTTGAAGACATTAAATATTTTGCAATAATCCTATTTCCTGTATAGATAAAACAGCACTATCATAAATTAAAAGTGTGCAGAGGGAGGATTTGAGCAGAATTTTAAATGCAGAATGTTATTTTGTCTATCTCAGCATTTGCTGAAGTAAAGTTTCTGCATTTTGGTCTACATAGTATCATAGAATCATAGAAAAGTTAGGGTTGGAAAGGACTAAGTCGTTCCAACCCCCGTTGCTATGGGCAGGGACACCTCACACTAGATCATGTTGCCCAAGCCTCTGTCCAGCCTGGCCTTGAACACTGCCATGGATGGAACATTCACAACTTCTTGGGCAACCCATTCCAGTGCCTCACCACTGTCACGGTAAATTCTTTCTTGTAAAAAAATTCTTCGTTATATATGACCTGATCTTCCCCTGTTTAAATTTTAACCTGTTAACTCTTGTCCTATCACTGCAGTCCCTAATGAAGAGTCCCTGTTCAGCATCCCTATAGGCCCCTTTCAGATACTGGAAGGCTACTATGGGGTCTCCACGCAGCCTTCTCTCCTCCAGGCTGAACAGCATCAACTTTCTCAGCCTGTCTTCATACAGGAGATGCTCCAGCCCCCTAATCATTCTTGTGGCCCTCCTCTGGACTTGCTTCAAGAGCTCCATATCCTACTTACGTTGAGGACACCAGAACTGCACACAGTATTCCAAGTGAGGTCTCATGAGAGCAAAATAAAGTCAAAAGTCATGTTATGACCTGATGCCCTTATGAAAGTTAAATTGATTTCTTCCTAAGTAAGTCTGTCATGCCAGATCGTGCTTATAACCACACACACAAAACTTTCTGCAATATAAACGTTATTTCATGCTTTAATATTTCAAGCTCTACATACAGTTACAAATAAAAATGTTGAAATAATGCTCTAAGAAAAGTGGTAGGTTGAGCTATAAGCAAAGAAGATGTAAATGATAATATATAAATATATACAAGAAAAAAACATTGTCTTCTTTAGGTCACCAAGATTTCTATCAAGCAAATAAACCGATAGACACTGTTTGCTGATGGAGCTTTATCTCTCTGAAGTTTGCCCAGCCCCTTTCAAGGTTAAAATGCTATTATTCATAAAAAACTGTAAGAGTAGTTATATGGATCATAGATATCAATCAAGGCTTACCAATATTTCTTTTTTTTTTTTTTTTTCACCTATGCATACAGTGTTCATTTGGGGTGGGGATTTCAATCAAAACCTGAACCAAATCCAGTTAAATTCCTTCAGGATGCTCTTACTGATTTGAATGGACTTTGGAGATCTGAAATGCTTTAACCTTTTCATGTTCAGTTTCTAGAGTTCTTTGTCGTGTGTACAATTGTATTGGGATAATGCCATTTTTCATATCTATTTACCTGCCAAGAAAGAATTGAAAATCTACATGTCATGTCGATCACCAGAATGCAGGTCAGGGTATGTTACCTGTTTCTTGCCTTTATTGGCCCTCTTTATTTCCTGCCCTGTATGTTTGTTTCAATCAGATCATGTCTAGGGCTCAGTAGGTAATTAGTTTGTTAGAATGATAATGTTATTGTCAGTAAAGTAAAATGCAGCACACACTAGAAACAATTAATTTTACTCAGCCTTCATTTCTTTGTATTTTCATCTTCAAAATTTCAGTGACAGGAGTAACTAAAAGCCGTATAAATTAATACTGTTTTCGAAACAAATTGTGAACTGTTTCCTTCAGCATTAAAATCTCTCTAGAAAATGTCTTTTTCAGTAGTGCTCCATTGAGACAGACCTATATGTAATGTGATGATTCTAGGTTATGTCAAAAATGTAATTTTTGCTTTTAATAGAAACAGAACATTGTTGTGTTCCATCCTAGGTAATATGCAGACTATATATTTTTAAACTATACAGTCCAACTCTTAGCAAGCCTGTAGACCACACAGCTTATTCAGAAAAAAAAAAGGAGGTACGTTGCTTAGCCTAAATTTCTAATTATTTATACAGTTTTGCATTCTAAATCTAGATATTACGGCTAATTCTTTGGCTGGTTATACCAGTATCTTAGAGGACTGGCTATAGAAAGATATAGGCTAGCCCATGTCAGAAATGAGGGTGGTGTTATAGCTCAGCTCCTTGGGAACTTGACATGGTGACTATATAGAAGATTTCTGGTTCTTTTTCTCCCATGCCTCAACTTCTTTCTTTAAAATAAAGACTATTATAGAAAGCAAAGCTGATGCCTTGCTTCCACTATGATTAATTCAATTTGCCACTGATTTAATAGGTTTGAAGGAATACTTTCTCAGTGATTGCCAGTCTGGAATGTTTTTTTCCTCTATTTCTAATCCAGCTTCTGATACTTGATTAATCTGGTAAGGTTTTCACTTGTCTAAAGATAACTGCAGATTTGCAGCTTGTTTCAGTATAGACAAAATTTTGCTGACCTGGTTTCCCTCAAAGTTGGATGATACTGTGTGTGATTTATAAAAACATCATTTTTTGGAAATTGTAGTCTTTAAAATTTTAATGTAAAAACAGGTGAGTCCAAAATTTCTCCAAACGTTGAACTGAGTTGACTTGAAAAAAACCTTAGAGGATTTATAGTGATCCCACACACTAATAAGATACAGGATACTTGATCTCTCTTTGAATTTCTCTGCTGGCATGTTGAATTCACAATTACTCTTCCCTGGACTTGGAAATGGAGCTTCCTTCTTCAAAGTGTTACAGGCTGATGATATCAACAGATGAAGAAGGAATGCCAATGCTGCAGAGGCTTTAGCATGGTAAGATCCATTTTTAGAAAGGTGCATAAGCAGGGAGTAAATCCTGGATATATGTTGAATAATTAAACTCTAAATATTCTTACTTTAAAAAATATTTTATAATGACACTACCATACAGAACTATTCAGATTCCTCTGAAGAATAACTAGCATTCACATATAAATACAATTATTAAGACAATTGTGGTGACTGATTTCTAATAATACCATACAGTTTATTTTATTTGAAAATGAAACTTAAGTTCATTACAGAAGGCTTTTTCTTTCCCTTAGTGGTTTTTCATTTAGATTTAATTAGTAGGAGAAATTTCAAGCATAGAAGCCAAAAGTTAACTGATATTTTCATAACGTATCTGGGAAAATTACAGCTGTTTCTCTTGTTACCTTTTAAATTACACTTTTTGGCAACTAATGTATTAATCCTGTATATGCTATCAAAGAGCTATAGTTACTAGACAGTTAAAACTTGAAAATCAATAAATCTATTTCAGAACTTGAAGTTTCTGGGATTCTCATTAAGGCTACTTTCTGTACAGTAAATAGTAAAAAATTAGGTAATACCAAGCTGAAATATAAGAGTAAAAAAATACATAAATCAGTTGAACTACAAAATGCTGCATCCTTCAAGCAAAGAGTTATCAAAGACGTGGAAAAAGAGTCTTTATGATCTGAGAGAGCTTCATACCATGAAGATGTTTTATATGTTTGTTAAAGTAGAACCATTTAACATTTACATGCACACCGAACAAGAAAGTGTTTAAACTGAGAGTAGTAGAAATTAAACTTAACTGTACATTTGTGAAGTTACTAGTCCAGTCCAGATGAGATATAATAAGCAAATTTGTTCATTCATCTTCTAGTCATTCATCTGATTCCCACCATCATAACTCAGGCATACTAGCACAGATTTAGGACACAGTATTACACTACAAATCCTTATTCAGTCTTAACATTTAAAACATTACAAATTCTCCTGGGTTCAGCAGTAGCAGCCAATTTTTCTCATTCTTAGTAGCTGGTGCAGTGCTGTGGTTTGACTTTCAGCCTGGAAACAGAGCTGATAGTACCAATGTTTTTAGTTACTGCTCAAATGCTTAGTCTGACCAAGGACTTTGTGAGCCTCATGCTCTGCCAGGGAGGAGGGAAAGCCGGGAGGAAGCAGAGACAGGACACCTGACCCAAACTAGCCAAAGAGGCATTCCATACCACAGCATGTCACGCCCGGGGAGGTAACTGGGAGTTACCTGGAAGGGCACGGGCTCTCTTCTGGGGTCAGGCTCGTTTCGGCTGGTGGAATCGTATTCTCTTCCCTTGTTATTTGCCTTATCATTATTATTACTGGTGGTAGCAGCAGTGATTTGTGTTATACCTTAGTTACTGGACTGTTCTTATCTCAATCCGTGGGAGTTACATTCTTTCAATTCTCCTCCCCATCCCACTGGGAGCGGGGAAGGGGGAGGAAGGAAAGAAAGAGGGAGAAAAGGGGGGGAGTGAGTGAATGAGCTGCGTGGCTAAGTTTAAACCACAACACAAATGTATACTTCTCAGCATCCTATGTTATGACATTTAAAAGTCAGGTTATAAAGGTCCAAGTCCTCAGGAACTGAAAAAAGTATACCAGAGACCACAGTATAAATTGTACATTATTTCAAGATGCTACAATACTTAAGGTGAATAAACATAACATCAGAAATAGCAGCTATGATTTGCTGGTCCTTCTTGCTTCTTGTATTTTCTTACTTTAATCAAAAGGCAAACTGAATTTATTGCTAAAGCAAGGATTTCAGAGCCACCATCTGCTTAGTGACCTATATATGCATTTCTTATTTTCAATGAAAATATTTACACCCATGTTCATTCATCTTTAGCATTTATAAAGGTGGTATGAACGATGAACACAAGTGTCTGAGGATGATGTGGCTCACCCAGTCCTCATTCACGCTAAATCTTGCAAGCACCTAAAACTGCCAAGCTTCTATGACTACTGGTCCAAAAATTCATGCATCTGGGCTCTTGCACATGTGTAGGAGTGCAGCAGCTGTTCTCTTCCTCTGCATAATTTTCTCCTTTTGATTTTACTTTGTGAAGTAAGGTTTCTTAAGGTAACTGATAACATACTTTGGATCAGACCAGGATGAACTTTATCACCTAGCTCAGAACTGAGTCTCCCAAACACATGTAGAGATATGCCAAGCACTGTAAAATCAAGGATTTCTTATTTGATCCTTCTGATTTGATCTTCCTGAGGCAGGAAGAGGCCAAGGACAAAGGAGGAGGGAGATAGATAGGTAGACAGACATCAAATTCTATATGGACTGATTTAGATTGTTGTTTTGGGTTTGTGGGATGATTGGAAACAGGAGTACAGTTGAAAGCAAAGTACAGTAGGATCAGAGCAGTGAAGCTAGAGAGGATAATGATGGATTCTGAGATAGTCACAAAGTGAGAGGAAAAGCCAGAAAACTCAGTGGATCTATTGTACTTGGGAATAGTCTCTTCTAGAGGCTTGTTGTATGGCAAAGGTAAAAAAAAACAGGACAAGGAGAAAGTAAACCAATATTATGAGCCTTGCATTCATGTTCATGTTCCCCATCATGGCCTTGAGTTCTTTCAGTGACCCATCACTACCTCAATGTTTGGAATAATTACATATTTTATTACCCTTCCCCCACATACTTCAAGGAAATCTTTTTTGTTTGTTTTTTTTTTTTTTTTAATTAGGAAATTAATTCTCTTTTTCAATATATATGTAAACATTTTGGCATGGGGACCTCGTGTCCCATACTGCTGCTACTAAGCAGGATCTATAGGCTCTTCTAGAAGAACCTTCTAAGTGATTTCCAATAGGAGAGCTTTCTTGCTACAATTAGAACAGGAAATGGCAAAACAATAACTGGGAAAGATTCACAGTGGTAAAATAACAGCGTTCAAATCCTTAGCTTACTAGAAAAGGAAGTAAAGCTATACAGGTGTTTGGTGTGTTTTGGGGATGGGGTTTTTGTTTTTCTTTTATTTGCTCTATTTAATTAAAATCAATTGCAGAACTTCCTCTTCTCCAGAATTGTATTGCTGACTGTTCACTACAAATCCTTGCTGTTCCCAATATGGACATAGGTTACCTTCACCAGTTATGTAATTTACTTTTCTTGTTCTATCAGCATCAATTAATCCTCATTACACCGTAATATTAACTATTCCTAAGTCCAATAGTATTCTTGGGTAAGTAGTTTGAAAAATGTACAGAATTTCAATACAGACTCATTGCAAAGTGTAGGAAATATTGGCATAGAATACTCCCCAGTCTTGCAGAACAAAATCCATATTTTTATCATTTCTCATATAAATATGTATGTATTTGCCCTATTACCTTCTCGTATTTATCCATCACTCGTAGTCTTTCATGTTTGCCCATTTCAGTTGTGCTGCAATCCTATTTTGGATAAGATATTAACAGACAAAAGGAGAATTCAGAGACAATGTTTGAGTGAGCTTGTCAGGCAAAAACTTAATTTTCCATCTTCAAAACACAGTCGATGAAGTACTCGTTAATTTTCAACAAGCGTTCAACACGATGATTTAACAGCTTCAAAAAATCTCTTTGCTCCCACTGTCCTCAGAAATTGGCTATGGGCTGAACCAAAGGAAAGAAAATCTTTGCCATGAAGCTTATTAGATTTTACTTATACCTTCTAGGAAACCAAAGTTCTTCTCTTCAACACAAATAATGTACTTCAGTATGAAAAAAAACCCAGAAATCTCAAATCTTCATACAAACTTAACTCCCCTCCCATTCCCCCTCTCTCCAAGCCCATTTATTTCAAAATTATAGAACATTTCTTTTAGACTGGAAATTCCATCTAAGAGCCCAAATTCCAAAGTTCCTGGTTCAGTCTCTTCCCCAGGATTTATGAGATATAAGAATGGACACAGTTGGGTTGTCTCAGTTGAGAACAAAGTCCAGATCTCAAAAAAATTATACTGGTGCTATTAGTAACTGTCCTGAAACTTAACTGAACTTCAACTCCCCACACTAGCTGCCTCTGACTATGGGGTTGCACTTGTCTACAAGTGACTCTCTTCCTTTTACCTCCAGATTTCCCCATCAGTTTACCCTGGATTCAGAAGCCAGATTGTGAGTCAGCATATGCAGGAAATGTGATCAACCAGAGACAGTGGCTTATGGGCACACTTGGAGGATAAAATGAAAATGCTTACAGTTTCAAGGATTCAGAAGTTTCCAGGTACATGCTGAGAAAGCTAGAAAGGTATCTTTCTCTGGTCCCAGAGAGGATTTTCTGCAATGGACCTATAAATCTACTTGGCTACTGAGAGATAGGTGCCCTTGAGCCCTCTCTTGGGGCTTTCCTTACACAGAAAAGCTGCAATGGACATTTGAAGATTTTTGATAGACTGCCATTGTCTGGCAGTAAATCAGTCTCAGGAAAATTCTGACCAACTCTAACTTTACCTGAAATCCTTTTGGTTCCATCAATACTTAACTTACAGCATCATAAAACTGAAATCTTTATGGGATGCCTCATTTTAAGACCTTTTGTCTACATTCTTCAGCAGATACTATTTAAGGGGGAGTTTGTAAAATATATTATGTATGTATGCATCTTTCTTAGCTGTACAAATTGATCTCTAGAGTTTATCATAAAATGCTCAAATGCAAAGAGCTAAAAACATGGAAGAGTAGATGGAGAATAATATGCTTCATTAATAGAATGAGATAGTAAAGGAATAACATTAGTTTGCATTAGTTGGTTAATATTTGTACAGTTTTCTGAATATACAACAAGCTCCATATAAGCATTAAATTATTAATATTAGGCTGTCAAATCTCTCTGGTTTGTACTGCTCTTGCTTGCTGGGTACTATGAAAATGAATACAAGCCTAAAAGGATGAGCACTAGATCAATCAAATCTTATCAAACCAAGACTACACCTTAACAAGTATTGCTGAATCTGTTTTGCACATGGCACTAATATTTGTGCACCTGCTGTTGTAATAGTCACTGAAACACCTGCTCCTGATTTTTTTGCTTTCCTTTAGTATGAAAGGATCAACACTGAGCACATTACATTTGTTTGTGTATTGGTGGTATGCTACTATGCTGGTGGCATTTCTATCTGTATGCACCCAATTTCGCATTCTTTACCAACAACGTATGACCCCAAGTGTTAGTTTCATTAGAAATTAGATCTTCATTCTAGCTGTGATTATACAAATGACGATAATACATACTTAAATTTTGTGCTGTCCTGATTATATAGACTGTGATTGGCTTACTTGATATGAGCATCAGATGAAAATAATGTCTGCTTTTTTATGACAGCTCAAAGTATTTACAAATACAGATCAATGAGTTAAAATTTATATAGTATATAAAGTTTCTATGAATATATATGGTATGCATATTGGTCTAATACTGATAATGCAGTATAACTACATTTCCAAGGTGACAACTACAGCTTTGAGGCATCAAGTGAGTTTCCTTTCATAAAGCACCTGGCTGATAAAAAGAAATCATAAGTGATGCCCTTTTTTTGTGGTTAGCTATTATTTTAGTGCAGATAAATCTATGAAAGAGAAAAGCAGAGACACAAATCACAGCAACAGATGCAGATAAGGAGGAAAAAAAAAAGACAGAAAAAAAAAAAAGAGCCAAAAAGAGCTCTTTTGAAAGAGCTGAGAATTCACATGAAATAATTTTGAGGATAATTCTGACCATTTTATGGTGTTTGAATTTCTCAAGTGCAATGTAAAGCATTGTTTCCCATGCCTCATGTAAATAAGAATAGGATTGTATCAAGGTAACCTGACTTCATCATTATCTTTTTCTCTTAACCAAAATACCTAGCAGGATGACAGATTTTGACTAGCTATTCAGTTTGAAAGAAATAACTGTATATTCCTGCCCATTTGAATTGTGAATTCTTTGTACAGAATTCAGAATGCCTGCAGTCATTTGTCATCTGCTTGGTCTCATTGTATGTTATCAGAGTAAAAGGTGATCTTTAGCTGGATGAACTATTAGAAAAACTCAATTTTGCTGCACTCCCAGTGATGAATCACATAGTAACTCAGAGAGAAATTGAATATTCTGGTAATTGTTAAGCAAAACCAGTTAGCAATATCATTTAGGTCTGTAACAGGAAAGCTGAAATGAGTCCAGATGCTAAGAAAAAAAAAAAAAAACCACCCCACAACAAAACCTTTACTCATTTACTACTGTTGACAGACAAGATTGACACATTTGCTCTGAACTTCTGAATGGAGTATTAGCAGTTTCTTAGCAACTAATCCCATGGAAATGGATTCACATGTGCTGTGGGTATGACTCTACAACCTAGGATTAATTGGGTTACTTTTACAAAGCATGGACTTTTGTAAAGAAGCCTAATTTTAAATAAATTTAGAGTTTCTGGTAAGCTAATGTCTTGGAATACTTTTTTTTAAGCTTCTGCTAAAGCTATTTTAAGCTTGCTTAGGCGGGGCCAGCATCCAGGGACATATATTCATTACCCCTGTCCACCAAGGCTTTGACCTGCTTGCCAGCCTACAGGACTGGTAGAAGGCAGTACTCTGTGTAATGGCTGCTGTTACACGGTGGCCCCGCTGTAGTCTGACTTGAAGGAACTATTCTGTAATTAATAAAAATAAGATTTTCTTGTGAAGGTCAGTATACTCAGAGAAACATGCACTCTATTCCTGTCTCTCATAAACTATTTTGTACATATCGTGTATCTTGGTATTATTTTATGCAAATTTTTTTAATTGTTTTTTGGTCTGAGCATCACAGAACTGTTGTTTTTCTGATGCTATTTTATAACAGCAGAACCCAAATTGTTTGCATTTATTTCCAGTTACCTTTGACGATATGTATATATAGCTGTATGCTTGTCTGGGGTTCAGCAGTAGCAGTCATTTTTTTTCTCATTCTTAGTAGCTGGTGCAGTGCTGTGGTTTTGACTTTTGGCCTGGGAACAGCGCTGATAACACCGATGTTTTTAGTTACTGCTCAAATGTTTGGTCTGACCAAGGACTTTGTGAGCCTCATGCTCTGCCAGGGATGAGGAGAAGCCCTGAGGAAGCAGAGACAGGACACCTGACCCAAACTAACCAAAGAGGTATTCCATGCCACAGCACATCATGCCTGGAATGTAACTGGGAGTTACCCAGAAGGGCTGGCTCTCTGCTCAGTCGGGCTGATTTTCAACGGGTGGTATTGTATTCTCTTCCCTTGTTATTCCCTTATCATTATTATCATTGGTGGTAGCAGAAGTGGTTTGTGTTATACCTTAGTTACCAGACTGCTCTTATCTCAACCCTTGGGAGTTACATTCTTTCCATTCTCCTCCCCGTCCTTCTGGGAGCGGGGGAGGAGAGGTGGGGGGAGAAAGAGCAGGGGTGGGAGTGGACTTCGTGGCTAACTTAACGACAGGGTTTAAACCACGATGATGCTATGATTATCGAAGTTTCAGTTAAAAACTAAAAAAAGAGTTATTTTGCAGCTGGACCTAGAAATTAGATTTCTATCCAGACTTAAAATAAGTTGGATTCATGTTAAAATTAACTTCACTGTAAAACTAGACTGAAATTTGCAAACATCCCTCTCCAATGGTTAGAAGAAACCAAGGCAAATGACCTGTTTAGATTCAGCACCTTATGTCTAGGCAGTTAAATTAAGGAAAGATTAATCTGTCCCTCAGTCCCTATCTGAGTATCTGATGGAATGAAACAACAACAACAACAACAACAAAAAAACACCAAAAAAAGGCCCCACAAACCAAAACAAAAAACCCTAAACAAATGAAAAACAAAAAACAACATCTAAAACATCTTTAGGACATGATAAACTTCACCTCAACTCGTCCCTATCTACTAAAATGTAAGAGTCTTGTGTTGAACTTTATCTCCTCTAGGCTCAGTGACTAAGATCTGGCCTCAAAGGACCTTCCAATAGCTAGAAAAACTTTAGTAATGTTGAATGTACATTTTATTTATTGAAAAGAAATAATCTTAGCAGTTGGTACTAATACTCTATTTAGGAAGACTGCAGCTGAGAGAATGTTGCAATGAGACTGGTGTTTTACATGAGAAATTGCTACTAGTTTCCTAAATGCACCAATAGTCTCCAAGTTATATTTGTGCTTCAGAGATAAGCCAAATACCATTATTCTGTCCTGCAGTAGTCAGTATTTTTAGAAAAGATAAAATAACCAACACTTGTATTTTTTACATCTCTAGTATGAACCAATAGCCCCATGAAATTGGATGAGCACTAACCTTCTGTGAAAAATGATTAGCCCTATGTTCTAAGATAAAAATAATAAAATATTAAAAATTTTTGAAGGACAAGAATTGCTCCTCTTGAGCTGAGAATTAAATTTCTTTGTGGAAATGTGTATAAGATTATTTTTTTCCCAGAAAAGTGTGGAGTAGCAAGTAACACTATTTATTAGGATTCAGTGAAATACATGGAGAAGCTTGAGTATAGGAAAATTATTAGAAAGAGACAAGGTAACATTTTGAAAAAAATAGCTACATAGTTTTGAAGCTGAAAATCCATTTCTAAATGATGCAGGAATTTGGGGGTTTTACACTTATTGAATGTCAACATAATTTAGCAATTAAGTGCTTACATCACTTTTGACAGTTTCACATATGTTTTAGGAGGAATAAAAAATAAATAAAGAAGCATTGATCCATTTTTCAGAAAGCATTTGTTAGATCGACTATCTGTGAACAGAAGGCTGCTGAATAACTTACAGGTTATTAATATTTTGGAAGATATATAAAGGATCAGGCAAGAAGAAATAATAGCCACTACCTTATAAACTGGAGAAAATTAAAATTTTGGAAGTGGAAACCTTGTGCTAAGGAGAAAGGGAAGACTGGAATTCCCCCCAGAAATCACTAATTCTACAGACTGGGAGAGCAACCCTGGAAGCCTCCTGGGAGAGTGTCAGACTTCCCTAGGAGCTCTCCTAGTGGCAGGCACCTGGAAGAGACTCAAGGCAGATGGGTCCTGACTGGTAGAGTCCCAGAGCTTTTCTCTTCTCAGATCTGTGAGGGAAGAATGTTCTGTACACCTCTTCTTTGAGACAAGGTGAAACAGCCTGATAGAATTAATCTTATCCAAATCTTTATGGATGTGTGTGTCTGCATCTGTCTCAAATCCAAGACAATTTGGTATTCAGTTATCTCTTTTTCTTTCAGCTGCACTGAATTCTTATCTCTCTACCTGAATACTTTTCTGATAAGAAAATTCATTTCTTCTATATAACAAATATTACTGGCACCATGACCCTGGAGAGAGTACTTGGAAACACGAATAAGATTAAATGTTAATTATAGAAGCTTAGGGAAAAAAATAAAAAAAAAAATAAAATAAAGGCTGCTATCCATCTACAAAACATAAAATTGTCTGAGAATGACAAAATAGGAGTGCTTTGATAACACCCATCTGTTATGAAGTTATTAAGATGTTTCCAGTAGGGCTCTGTTTGCCCTTGATTTTCAATTCTTTTGGGCTAGAAAAACGATGGTGATGGGTTGCTGTACTCCACACTGAAGGAGAAAATAGATGTTTTTAGTCACACAGAGGATAAGGATAGGGATAGAGATAAAGTTCTTAGACAGATACGCAAGGTTCACCTTTATATTGAGTCCAATAACTTTCTTTAATGACTGCTATCTTTTTATTCTCAAATTAAATCAGGTACTGAACCCTAAATAAGATTGGACAGGGAACCTATAAATGACCTTAAGGCAAAAAATGAAAACTGCTTACACATATTTAAATGATACGAGTAAAGACATAATTTCTCATGGTTATGCATCACAGCTAACCTGCATTCCAGAAGAGAACAGTCTTGGCTTTGCTGAAGTCTGTCTGTGACCTTACACTGCTCCTCTCATTAACTTCAGTAGTGTAGTACACTAACATCGCTGGACAGTTTCTTATGTCATACTGTGTGTGAACGTTCAAAGCTAGTTGAATGTGATGGAACACTGATTTGGCCAAATCTTTGAATCTGAATATGCCTCAAACTTGCTCTTTATGTGAGCTCCTATACACAAACTGTGTTTTTGACCTTTAAACTGGAAAAGGAAGATTTTGTTGGAATATAAACTTTAAAAGAGAGAAAATTTAGTATAACTATGTCTGCATAGCAATAAAAAAAAAAATAGAAACAGTTGTTCCTTGAAAGAATGTCCTTGCATATGGTCTTGGTTTGAAATAGCTCAGAGATGGTTTTGGTTTCCACAAATTTTGTTAATTTCTTTGTGGTCTTCTGCCATCTCTGTGGTGTGGCTGCCTGATTCTTCTTCTTTTCTGCCATTTTTCTTCCCTTCTCTATTTGAACTGAAGTTTCTTGGCCCCTTGCTGGGATAAACTTGCTTTGTACTCCCTTCTGTATCCTGCAGCCTAGAAACCTTTCTCTCAGACATGCTTGAGTTCAGTCTCCTTTTCTTAGTCCTTACAGTAAGGCTGACATCAGGAGAGATCAAACATGAAGATTCATTGCATGGAATTACACAAGTAGTGTGAGCACCCTATGCCAGGACAGCCTGTCCCCTACAGATTTGACACTGATTTCATGAACCTGCCAGATGCTCGCTGCCAAGATTATATTCTCACTGTGAAGAACTGCCTGTGAAAATGTGGAAACCCCTCTAACTCATCTGCCTTGCCAGTTTAGATATGGAATCTTTTTCTTTGATACAGACTAATTGAAATGATTGTAGTCTAGATCATAAAAGTGGTAGGATAGTAGAAAAACAGACATAAGAGTATGTCTATATATCCTAGAAGAGAGATCAAATTTACTGAATTACTCTATTTTGTTCACTAAATGATAGAGGATAGGTACATCAACATGTTTTGGAAATTAAGCCAAATATAATTTGCTTACATTAATAGCCTGAGAGCACCTGTTAACCAACAATACTTATGATTTTACCATTCTACTTGACATAATGATTATGAGAAGAAACACATTTCATTTCAGGAGGATCATTTTCTGTGATTCAGAAGAGACCATTAAAATGTATATATATAATTCAATTAGGAATAAGAACATAATGAAACAAATAATACTGCAGTCATTAATCAGAATCACGTCTTTGTTGTGCTAGGCGTATTCCAAGCTGATGTGGGAGACATTATTACTTTACGACAAAGGGAAATTCATCTTTGCATAGAAGGTTGCAGGTCTATATATCATCTAAAGCCCACATAAATGAACCAGTCTTATGTGGAGTTTCCAAATATGGTAACGTCTTTTACCATAAAAAAACCAAACAAGATTACACAGGAGAAAATTTACTTCTGCTTTTTTTCAAGCTGAATTTCACTTTTATCACCTACAAGACTTAGAACAAGTTTATGTTTTTAAGTGCCATTTATGAAGTTCAATGTGGCAATAATAACTGAAATTTTATCACCTTATCTATACTAAGGTTCTGAAGATGAACACAAGTCATTTTTCTGAAAATCTGATAGAGTGTTCTGAAATTAATGTAAGGAACCATTTACGAGCTGGGATAAATCTAAATCCTGGTATTTGAATGAGTAAGCTGTGCTAGTTAAAAAGCGAAGCAGTTTGAACTAACAGCAAATACCTCAGCTTCCAACAAAAACAGAACAAGAAGTCTGTAAAACATCTCATTTTAGATGTTTTCCTGCCATAAAAATAATTTGATCTTCTACCTCTAGGTTGTAAAATCAGTCATTCTGGATCCAGTGACTTCATAAAATTCATGACTTGAAAAATGGAGGACAGAATTAGTTGTTGCAGGGTTTCATAACTCTTTCACACTGAGTCTAATAGCTGTGCCACAAAGCAAAGCAAGATATTTACATATAAATGACTGAAAGTCATGGTTAAATTAATATTTCTACCTCCATGCATATGTAACTTGCGTATACATAGATACTAACATGAAAAAGAGTGAGTATAAAGATGGGAAATTTTCAGATTCTGTCCATGAAGAATCTGAAGTTGTACAAGTATCCTTGTGCCTGGGTTCATTTTGAGAACCTTAGTATAGATAAGGTAATAAAATTTCTGTTAATTTCAATCAACCTTATGTATTCTCTATGCACAGAAAACAAGTGCAAAATTTCAAACTAATGGTAAAAAGGAAATGCTCCTGGAACAAGTACTATCTACCCTGGACTTTGGGAGAGCTCCAGCTCAGGGCTAAGTAGAGAAATTCCATGTTTGTTCAAGTGGAATGTTGTTTTTTACAACATCCTGCTCCAGGAGGTAAAAGTGGGTGATCGTTGAAGCTGTTCAGAGCTGTGAAATGTTCAAAGTTTAACCTGAGATAGACAAACAAGCAGAGCGAAAATGAGGTGAGCAAAGAGAAATGAGGAATATAGTTTCCATGTGACTTAGCAATTTGTCACTTCTGTCTCAATGCCTTTTATGATTCATGGCTAGAGAATACGAGATAGCACTGCATATAGTAAAATCTTATGAACAGAAGCTGTGGGTTGGATAAGCTACAAGCTATGTGAAGCTTCAAAAAAAAAAATAGTGTCAATAAAGCTTTATAATTTTGCACTTGTTTTCTGCACATGGAGAATACATACCTTCCAGATGTCTTATACATAGACATTTCTTGCTTGAGTTCTCCCTTTTTTTTTTTTTTTTATTTTAATTTTTATTCTTTGGTTTGCTTACCATAAACATAATTTTTCATGGTTTCAAGGGACTACTAAGCATCTAAAATGACCTAAAATAATTTTGTACTAGACAGTAACAAGTCATGACTTTTACATTGTGAAATTTTTATCTCTTCAAGAAGCAGAATATTTTTATGAGAAGTGTGTGGATTCTAATGACACAAATGTCCTGACTCTTTCCCTGCAACTCTGGGGGAGGTAAGGTTTTAAAGACAGCACAGAAACATTTGAACAGAAAGATTATTTAAAAGGAAATTGCTGCCACTATTGAAAGTTGTTACACTGCAGTAGACCCCAGTGAGTAGTGATTGTCATATAATTCTGTAATCATGATTTCATTTCAGAACGGATAGCAAATAATGTTGCAGGATTTATATTTGACTGACTTTGTAAAATCTCCCAATATGGTAGTCCAAGTACATTAAATCTGCTCTCTTGTGATATTCAGTCAGAAAGATTAACCTAGAAGTCATCCGTGGTGATAAAGTGTTTATCATAACATCATCTGGAAGATGAATATGGAATACTGTTAATCACATGGCTGAAAGTCTTAGATTAAGGAATATAAGCACCATAATTTAAAATTAAAAACTCATCAGAATGCTTTTTGTGTTTTGTTGTTGGGGTTTTTAAGTGTACATTGGTGCTTCCACTACTGCTGTTCCAGGTTTTTAAGTCTTATGTTTTCAAGCTTTTCTCTCAAACTTTGATGACTGGCAACTTCTTAGCATATCTGTTTCACTGTTTGGTAAGACTTACATCCAGTAATGAAAGTCGTGAGGAGAGTTGAGGTTCTCTTCAGAATACTGATTTGTGTAGGTGAGATTTCAGAAAAGCAAGAAATATGACAATATAATATAATGTATTCTCAAGGCTACAGATGTTCCACACTTTCAAAATGCAAAATGCAGTTCTTTCCAAAGCATGAAATAAGATACTATATTTTATAGACAGAAGTTCAAAAATATTAGCAACAACACCTACATTATTTTTTTAAACAGAAAGCTCCTTGGGCTGCAAGTGGAGATCTGCTCCACCGTGGATCTCCATGGGCTGCAGGGGCACAGCCTGCCTTACCATGGTCTGCACCACGGACAGCAGATGAATCTCTGCCCCAGCACCTGAAGCACCTCCTCCTCCTTTTTCACTGGCCTTAGGGTCTGCAAAGCTGTTTCTCTCACATGTTCTCACTCCTCTCCCACCTCCTGCAATTTTTGTGAAGACTTTTCCCCCCATTCTTAACTATATTATCCCAGAGGCACTACCACCATCACTGATGGGCTCAGCCTTAGACAGCACCAGGTCTGTCTCGGAGCCTTGTCATTGGCTCTGCCAAACATGGGAGAAGTTTCTGGCTCCTCTCACAGAAACTACCCCTGTACACACCCCCCCACACACACCAAAACCTGACCATGCAAACCAATACAACAGCTTAGCATCCCTGGCTCCAGTAGTCTGAAGCCCTACTGAAGATGCATCCAGACAGATCTAGAAGATAATTCATTAAACAGTATTCAGCTATCCCAGTCCAGCATCTTTAAGACTTTGTACTTAGTGGAAACCAATAAGTTTTTCAGGGGAATTATACAAAGCAAGAACCTAACTTAGATTTCCTAAATTATATCCTGGACACTCTACCCTGTTACACAGCAATTTGCTTCCTGCACAGTAATTTTTCATGTAGTTAAGCTGCAGTCAGAGACACAGTTAGCTCAAGACATGCTCTCAGTTCTGGTCTAACAATGCAGTCTTGTTTTTAACATGACTAAAGATACTGTGAAAGCCCTTACACATGAAACACAGCACTTGCCAGCTTTTAAATGTCTAAGAAATTAATTTTGTGCAGGGTTCACAAAGAACCTGCAAGTTACCTTCCACAGGAAGGATCAGTAGCACTCCTTCCCAGCAAAGAGTTTCCATTATTTCAGCTTGTGTCTTCTAAACCAAACCATTTTCTTTTTGGCGACTGAAGTAGCTGATTTCCAACAAATTTTTCACTCTGCAGGTGATATTATGTTGCTGTGATATACCATGGTCTATACACAAGCTTGCTCTGAGTTGACCAGAAACCCTATGACCAGCATTAACACAAATGCCAACTTAAATTAGTGGAATTGAGCCCACTTATTTGATTCTGCACCCATGGCACAATTAATTCATGACTCAGACCACCTTCCCAAAGAAAAATAAGAGTTGACTCTATTAGTTGTCTCATCCACATGGGAATGATTTAAAATGTTTGAAGTTGAAAACAACATCCTGAATTTCACACAGCAACCTGCTGATAGCGAGTGCAAATTACAAGCACTGGTGCATATGAGTGCTGTGTAACACACAGCTTATTAAACAAAGAACCACATTCTGCATTAGCCCCATGATTAATGGGACTAAGCCTCCGGAGAGGTTTCCAACATGTATCATCTGACACATGGGACGGTTTAACCCATAAAGATAGGTTGTAAATGCAATAATTTATTGAAATGAGGCTGAAAGTAGTTTGACCTTGTATTTTAATGACAGACAAATTTTAATTGTTGAATTTAGGACCATTTACATTGGAAACTGTTTAGCAAAACCATGACTTAGGCTTCTGCAGTGACACAAAAAGTTAATATATGCTTCAGCCACAATCTGCATTGGAATAATCTTACAGGTAAACTAAGGTCAAATTAATTCTCCTTACTGCATCTTAGGGAATTTTGTGATGTCTATTTGTCTTTTGCACTGACATTGAAATAGATATAGTTGTCATTAATTACATCAATATATCTATGCAGAGGATAAAGTAAAAATATAACTTGTAGAATTCTGTGCGATTAAAAATCAGACTTACATCAATGAAAAGCAGGCTACCCATCCCCTCAGCTGCTTTGTTGAGGGCTTCAGAGAATCTGTGCTGCTCATGGGTTGCTCTGGAGATGCTCACCCCTGTCATGAATTTCACTCAGGGAAAATAAGTGTTCAGTTTAGTGTTTCAATGTAACACAAAAGGCTAACTCTCCAAATTATCCCATAGCACCAGCCTTCAGGTAAGAATAATAGGCTTAAAAAATATTTAACAGAATTGTAACTCTGAGGAATGTGTGGTCTAATTTGAACTGTTAGAGAAACATTTTTAAATAAAAGGGTTCAAAAATGTGACATGGAGATAGGTAGGAGGTTTGGGAACGAGAGCCAAATAAAACAAATTAATTTAGAAACCAGACTGGAAGTCAAACAACAACTGTGGTTCAGTTCAAGGCTGATTTGGGCTTTTCTTAAAGCGAATGAACCTATAAATTGAAGATGTCAAAGAAACATTCAAAGCAGAATCAAAAAAAAATGTATCTGGGCAGAAAGATTAAATGTGGAAAAGTGAAATACTTGAGCTAAGTAGGCCACATGGACTGAGACTTCAAATGATGAAACAGGAAGAAAAAGGACTACTTCAAAGATTATATCAACTGACATGGCCTTCAGCAATCTCCCTCCCAATAATGGAGGTCTTTCTATTCATTTCAGTGCATGGGACTTAAAAAAAGTGAGAGAATTAGGAAATCTCTGTAATGGGAAAGCACTACTTTAATAAGCTATAAGCACTTGTGGTACAATTTGGTTTTAGCACATTAAACAGACAAAAATTTCAGACTTTTTAACCCAGTAAGTAATGTCTCCAGTTATAAAGTGTCTATTAATAGCTCACTTGCGAAAATGTGTTCATCTGTTTAGGAGTATTTTGCCAAAAGCACACACGAACAATCTAGCTTCTTACAGATATGTGAATGGATGTTCCTGTCTGAAGTCAGAGGACCAGCATAACAAAGAAAAATGAACCAAAGGTGGCAAGTTATGTATTCCAGATATAAAGCACCATAGGAAATAATAAGAAACAATGGTTTATCCTAGGCTGAGAACCTAGGATAGGACACATACTGAAACTTCCATGATTGTATTTCATCTTTCTAGTGAGATTCAGGGACAATAGATTGCATTGATTGACTTACTGGATTTTTCGTTTTTCTGGATATACTTTCAGAGACAAAATAAATCACACTTGACATCTAACAAATGTCATGTACATTGGCAATTGCTGCATTTAATACATCAAAGCTATTTCTTTTTTTAAGAAAGCTTAGATAATTATAATATAGTAGCAAATAGGAGTAAATTAACATTAAAAAATATTTTCTACTACTTAAACAGGGCAAAAATTTATTTCTTTTGAGACAAAGCAATTACTGTGTTCAGTGTTTATCCTGAGACACTCAAAAGAGAATACATCAAACTACTATTATTCCAGTAATAACTAAAGTATTAACATCCCCCTAAATAACTTACAATTCACCTGTCATATTTTAAGCCCAGAGGCTCCAGGTAGGACCATTCTCCCCAGCTGTGGTGTAGAGTACATTTTTTACATCTGGCCCGGTCTGGACTGGTCCAAGGGCTACTGCACGAACTATATCGCGTTTAATTTGCTCAAAGGCTTGTTGTTGCTCAGGGCCCCATTTAAAATCATTCTTTCTTCTTCCAGGTCATATGATAGAGAGGGCTTACAATTGAACTGTAGTTTAGGATGTTAATTCTCCAGAACCCCACTGCACCCAAGAAGCTTGTGCTTCTTCCCTATTAGTTGGTGGAGACATTGCTGTTATCCTGTTGATCACATCTGTGGGGATTTGGCGACGTCCATCTTGCCATTTCATTCCCAAAAATTGAATCTCCTGTGCAGGTCCCTTGACCTTATTCCGTTTTATCGCAAAACCGGCTTTCAGCAGGATTTGGATTATATTCATCCCTTTCTCAAAGACTTCTTCCACTATATAACCCCACATGATGATATCATCAGTGTATTGCAGGTGTTCTGGAGCTTGCCCCTGTTCCAGTGCAGCCTGGATCAGTCCATGGCAGATGGTAGGGCTGTGTTTCCACACCTGGGGCAATCAGTTCCAAGTGTACTGGACACCCCTCCAAGTAAAAGCAAACTGTGGCCTGCACTCTGCTGCCAAAGGAATTGAGAAAAATGCAGTAGCAATATCAGTTGTTGCATACCACTTGGCTGCCTTTGACTCCAGTTCATACTGAAGTTCTAGCATGTCCAGTATGGTAGCACTCAAGGGTCGTGTGACTTCATTCAGGCCACGATAGTCTACTATTAGTCTCCACTCTCCATTAGACTTTTGCACTGGCCATATGGGGCCATTAAAGGGTGAGCGGGTCCTACTGATCACTCCTTGACTCTCCAGTCTATGGATCAGCTTATGGATGGGAATCAAGGAGTCTCGTTGCGATATTGCCACTGGTGTCCTGCTGTGGTCGTGATTGGCACTTGTTCTTCGGCAACCCTCAGCAACCCCACAGCAGAAGGATCCTCTGAGAGACCAGGCAAGGTGGACAGCTGCTCAATTTCTTCTGTCTCCAAAGCAGCAATACCAAAAGCCCCTCGGTACCCTTTTGGGTCTTTGAAGTACCCTCTCCTGAGGCAGTCTATGCCGAGAATGCATGGAGCCTCTGGACCAGTCACAATCGGGTGCTTTTGCCATTTCCTCCCAGTTAGGCTGATTCCAGCCTCCAGTAGAGTCAACTTTTGGGATCCTCTTGGCACTCCAGAGATATAAATGGGTGTCATGGTTTAAGACCAGCAGGCAACCCATAAAACCATGCAGCTGTTTGCTCACTCCCCCCCCCTTTCCTACCCCAACTCCCAGAGGGATGGGAGGAGAATTGAAAGAGTCTAACTCCCATGGGTTAAGAACAGTTCAGTAACTAAGGTATAACACAAACCCCTACTGCTACCACCAATGATAATAATGATAAGGGAAATAACAAGGGAACAGAATGCAACCACTCACCACCTGCTGGGCAATACCCGGCATGACCCTAGCAGTGATGTAACACTTCTGTGTAACTGCCCCCAGTTTATATACTGGGCATGACATGCTGTGGTATGGAATACCCGTTTGACTAGCTTGGGTCAGGTGTCCTGTCTCCGCTTCCTCCTGGCTTCCCCTCCTCCCTGGCAGAGCATGAGACTCAGAAAGTCCTTGGTCAGAGTAAACATTATTGAACAGCAACTAAAACCATCAGTGTTATCAGCACTGTTCCCAGACTGAAAGTCGAAAACACAGCACTACACCAGCTACTAAGAAGGAGAAAAATGACTGCTACTGCTTAATCCAGGACATTACCTCTTCAATTTTTATACCTTTCATATTCGTTTTTATAGTTTAAGTTACTTGTGAAAACTTTAACAGTAATGTTATGAACAGATTAAAAGATAGAAGATAGTGAGATTACATGAGACCATCAATTTCAGTGACCAAAGACTCATTGTATCTTTCAGCTTTCTAAAATAATGACGTATAAAATAAGAAGGCATAGTAAGCTTACATTTATTTAATTTGCTGATTGGTTCTTAAGCATAATACAGGACTAAGAGTAACTTGCAATTGCAAATTGTATATTTTCAGCAAACCTCTTTTAAGCTTATTTGGAATTATCTACTCTGGTAAATAGTGATATTAAAAAATGTTTTAAAATGTATATCTCAAAAGTCTGGGAGTGGAGACAAAGAAAGTAAGTTGATTCTGAAGAATCATAAAACCTTAGGTTTGTCAATTTTTACATTTCCTTACCTAAAACCAAGATTGTTTATAGTTGTCCTGTTTCTGATAGATGTTTTTATCCTGATCTTAAAAAATAGCCCAATAATAGGGATTCTGCAAAGCTCCAAGACAATTTATTCTAACATTCAGCTATATCTTACCATTAGAAATTATGTCCTGAACTTCAGTAAGAAAGATTTAACTCCATTGCATCATAACCTATCCATCATAGAAAATGGAGAACAGATAATTCCCCTCTTCTTTCTGTATCTTGAAAGAAAATCTTGCAAGACTCTTGTCATTATTCTCTTCTTTTCTGGAACAACTACATCCACTTCTCCCATTTCTCATTTTGGTCATGTTTTCTGCACCCCAGAAAATATCTTTGATCTTTTCTGATCCTTCTCTAATTGAACCATATCTTTATTGAAATTCAGGGACCTGACCTATTAAAATATGTCATTGTCCACAGCAAGAGAGTTGGACTAAATGATCATTAGGGGTCCCTTTCAACTCAAACCATTCTATGTTTCTGTGATTCTATGATATCATGTCTCATAAACTTAAGGTACCCTGATTTCCAAACCTTTCCTTAGTATACATCAAGCACATAACCAAAGGTCTGCTCGCTGCTCCCAGATCCATGCTGTTTATAAGTAACTATATGTTACAAAGTCTTTTCACCTTTAGCTGAAATTTCACTCATTAGCTGCATCTTTAAACTAGTAAAGTTACTTTTATTGTAAGAATATTTTAGGAAGTTATTCCTTTCATGGTTATAAATTTGGGGTTCCATCAAGTGTTGACTAGCTTATACACATACTGTTTTCCTTGTGTTCTTGGAGGTTAGTCACATTGCTTCTTAGTCTTCATTTACTAAAGTGAGCTTCTTAAATTCTTTTGGTCTTCTATTATAAGATAGGTTTGCTATCTACCTACAGATCTTCTGTTCTGTAGCTTAAATTGAGCTTTTCCGAACTTGGTTGCACATGATATTCTAGGTGGGGCTTTCCTTGTCTTTCTTAGAAACCACCACCACTCTATTTCCTAAGGTTAGGATGTCGATTTTTTCACAGGTACATTGTACAATGGCCTATATTTTTTCTGTTCTGGATTAACCCAGTTATGTTTTTTTTATTCGTATGTTATTCTCAACTGATGATCCTCCAGTTCATAGAGAAGTCTTTTTTTCATTAGTCTGTAAGTGCATGATGGCATTTTGCACTTCTATACTTTATCCCATTGCCATTGCTCCAGTTTTCAAGGTCATACAAGTCCTTTGGGTCTCCTAAACACTTCCAAGTCACCTTTAGATTGACAAAGTCTAATAACTTTGTGTCATCAGAAAATTGTGTTTGTGTGTACCAAGGTAATAAATGAAAATATTAATTCAGGACAGTCTCAAGGTTGATCTTTGAGGAACTCTCTTAGTAATCTTTCTCCAGCCTGGTAATTTCTCTTTCAATGGAAGCAAGTGTCTTTTCTCTACAATAACCAATGTCTTGTCCACCTTATCTGTCTGATCTAGCATAATAAGTAAATTCTGATGCAGTATCATGTCAAAGACATCCCTGAAGTAGGTTGGTTCTGCTGCATCATAATTCTTTAAAAACAGGATCACCCAAACCTAGCAAAGATCACCAAACAGCTTTCAAAAACACTGTGTTTCACCATATCCATTTGTTACTTTAATTTTATATCTTTATTATCATCTCAAAAACATGTTGTTAAGCCCTGTTTATTATTGTGATCAGAGAAATGAGCCTGCAGTTTACCTGAACACGTTTTCCTCTTTCTTAAACATATGCATCACATTCTGCTTTGTCCACTCACATGGTGTTGACGCTGATTTGACAAATTAGAGATCTAATTTGTGTGAAGTGGACTGGCAATTCTCTCACTATTCCAGAAATATTCCAGAAATATCCCAGAATATTCAATATTCCAGAAATTCCAGCTACCTTTCTCAGAGCAGTATCTGTTGTGCTCACTTTTGTTTAGTATACACCAAGTCTTTCTCACAGAGAATTAAGGGAAAGTATTCATTAACTTCAGGCCTAGATTCTTAATTAACTTTATTTTCTATCCCATTGACAATGTATAAACTCTATCATAGAAAATTCTAGTCCCACAATTCATGGTAACACTATATTAGCCAAGTACACTTTCTGCAGCTAGTGCCTGCTCATGCTTCTTTGATTTAGAAAGCTTGTCATGACAAAAATCAGGGCTCTCACTAAACTCAGGATTAGAGATCAAAGAGTATATATCGAACCTCTTTTTTACTCAAGATGGCTCTGATGATGAAGTGAGATATATACATATATATCTTGCTCTATTTGACACACTTCCATGATGCTTTTGCATTCTTTAAAATAACCTCTACATATCTCTCTTTTCTCCCACTCCACAGCACCCTCTGGTTTCCCAGACACTGAGTATTTCACAGAATCATAGAATAGTTAGGTTTGGAAAGGACCTCAAGATCATCTAGTTCCAACCCCTCTGCCATGGGCAGGGACACCTCACACTAAACCATCTCACACAAGGCTCTGTCCAACCTGGCCTTGAACACTGCCAGGGATGGAGCATTCACAACCTCCCTGGGCAACCTGTTCCAGTGCCTCACCACCCTAACAGGAAAGAATTTCCTCCTTATATCCAATCTAAACTTCCCCTGTTTAAGTTTTAATCCATTCCGCCTTGTCCTGTCACTACAGTCCCTGACGAAGAGTCCCTCCCCAGCATCCCTATAGGCCTCCTTCAGATTTCATTATATTCTGTTGGATATTCATTACATTAGATCCAAAATCTTTAAACTTCTATTTGTTGTTGCACATTGGTGACTCCCATGGAAAACTGGAAATGAGCGCTGCTTCCCATAGTTCACCTCTGCAGGCAAAGGAGCAGTTGTTTCCATTGCTACAGAACTTAGTCCCTGGACAGATGGAGTTCAGCCAGAACAGTTAGCTTTTATAGTACTGATACCAGCATTAATTGTTACTTCATCCACTGTCAAGGGCTATGTGTATCTGGAGGTTTCATCTAGCAGCTAAGGTGACCCCATGCCTCGAAAGTAACACAACAATCTGTTGAGAGAGGCCAAGCTGAATAAGACTTCCAGGCACACTGTGGTGTAAATATCTTGCAGATATTTAGCTGGTTAATTGTAAATAAGAGTAGCTATCAGTCTGGAAAACTGTTAGAGAATCTTGCTTCTGTCTTTAGAAAATTTTATCAATAAAATAGACACTTCATAAAATGTGGCACCTGAAGAGGGAGAGCTTTATTTTAGATTACATTGTTAATGCAATAATGGAAAAAAAATAATATATTTTTAAAGAGCAAACTTTAAATGCTAGTTAGGCCGTTTTATAATGTAGAAATTATACTTGAACTTCCATTTGCTTTTACACTGCTGACTGATGGTCATATGCTGTTAATGTTTTACCAAATGCCAAAAGTTATCTGAAAACAATTTCAAGACAACTACTTTATGTTTATTTACATTTGCAATTTTATATTCTCAAAGTTAAGTAATCAAGGGTTGATTATAGTTAAGAATATGAACACACTGCCATTGTGCTCTGATATCAATATTTTCTAAATATTTAGAGCACTTTCAAAAAAATAGACATTAATTGACTTTTTGTACATTCTTACTGAATGCTGAAAAGGGCATCATTGTTTGCATCCCCTTGCAAATTATATTCTGCAGTGCCATTTATTTTTATGTTGTGTAATTGAAATGAAATATAACAATATTCTATCCAGAATGAGTCATAAACTAAAAAAAGCAGATGTCTTTAAGGAAAATTCTGAAAGGAGGAAGCAACTCAGTAGTTTAGAAGAGAGAGAAATTCAAGTCCCTGATTGAGGATGAGAGGAGACAGAAACAGAAGTGGAAGGGTGACCTGAAGATGTCTTTGAAGAGGGAAGCAAGTTTGAGAAAAGGGACCAATTGTAGAAGTGTTGGCTGTTTTCTTCTAGTTTAGGAAGCAGTACGTTAAGACTAGGGATGAGAAAACTAAAATTGTGCCAAAAAGAATGAACATATGAATAAGAAAAGATTCATACAGTTTAGATGTCAAGAAGTCATCACGATATCTAATAGAACAGACCACCTAAACTAAAACCTTACCAGAACCTCCTTGAGGATAAGCCAGCTGCACTGTCCAATCGGTTGTTCCTCATAGGTGTCCTCTGCATACTTTGTAATTGCCTCAGAGGAGACCATGACAGAGATGTGTGAATTACTTTCAGCCAATTTATTGCAAACATAAGAGGGGCTTTACTGAATGTATACGTAGAGGATAAACATCTACTGAGCGAGCAAGCAAAACCAGCTTTAGTATATCGTACATCTAGTTGAATGCACATTTCATTAGGGAGGATTCCAGGGATTGCTGCTAAAGAATAAATTATAGTATAAACATTGAGTTAGCAAAACGACTTTCAGTAACATGGCTGTAAAATCTGAAGTCTTCACTAATTTTGAAAGAACCGTATCTAGCTGTACCTATTATTACTCTGTGTGGTCAGCTAATGTTCTGAATAAAGAAAGACTATTTTAGTTGCAAGCCTATTGAACATTACTAGGCAGAACTGTGTTTTCAACTATCAGGAAATCAATTTTCTGAAAAATATATATTCGAGAGGGAGAAAGAACGGGTTACAGACAAATTGTAGGCCTGTGTTTCATATGGAAAACATTTCTGGTGAGGAAAAAGACCTTTTGTTTTTCCTTTTACAGTTTCACTTTAGCATTTTTTAAGCAAGTTCTCCACAACCAAAAAAAGTCCATTATTTGCACAACTCGGTGTGCGGCCATCTTCAAATGTCCCATTACTTAGTCAGCCCACTAGTACCCCTGTTTTATTCGTGCAGCAATAACTCCAAGCATCAATCAACAATTCCTGGCAAACTCTAGCAGATGACCTGAGGTCAGTGTGATTCATGCTTTTGTTGCCCACATGCTTCTACAAAAAGCGATGTGATACACCTGAGATCCTCAAAGTTAAATCACTAACACTGGTGGCAATAAACAAGCAAAAGGAAAGGCACCATCTCTCTTATTCCTATGGGTTTCATGAAAATTTGTGATTGGGTAGAGAGGGAAAATTCCAGTCTCAGTTTTGTAAGACCAAGACATTTTAAAACTTCTTTCACTCCTTCTTAGATAACTGACTCTTCTTGCAGAACTAAAACAGTGATCTAGATATTCAAAAAGGGATCAAAAAAAACCAAACAACACTGAAACATTAATCCCATTGCTTCTACTTTTAAAGGCAGAAACGCTTGCTGAAATGTATATGAAGCATGTGTTCAGAGGCCCAAATAAACGATCAACACCCAGATGCTTAGGGAACCAGACACAATTACAGGAAAGAGGCCTGTTTTGAAAAAAAGCTTAGCCATTTGAAATCACATTGCACAATAAATTGCAAAAATCTTACTGTGCTATCCTTTCTTTTTATGGAAGACAAAAGGAACATACTCTGTATATAAGAATCCTTGACTGTCGCCTGGTATTTTAGCATTGGAAGAGTTGGTTACAATGACAAACACTTATTTAAATCCTTTAACAGTGTCATGCTGAACTTTGGAAAAAAATTGCAACAGCTCATATCAGGAATTTCCATCAGATTCCCAAGTCTTTGCATACCCATGGAGGTATTGCAATGACATAATATGATAGACCACTGGATTCTCATCTGCAACTTTATTTTTCTAGATATAGGAGATATTCCTGTAGGTAATAAAGAAACACAGAGATATGGTTGATTGATGAAGTTCAGCTGCCTCTTATAATGTATTCTAGTCTTTGACTGTTACAACATCACCTTTGATGTATGTTTGTTTTCAATACAACAGAAAAATAAGGTTGCTTTTTTTTGCATCATGTTTTATTATTTTTTATCAGATTTCTGTTTTAATAACATGGTATTTCCCAATAAAATCCTCCAGAAAATAAATCTCTATTGAAGATAAATAAGTGCAAATACTTAAAAGCAAGCTAATACTTAGAGGCTATGCAGATTTATTCAATATTTCTAAAATCAGGGCTACAGGAATTCAAGTAAATTTTTCACTCCAACTAAAGTATGATTTATGCTCTTTATTTATCATTCCTCCTACCATTACTTTATTATAGAGTAAAGTGCAAAGGCACATCAGAAGAGCTCTCACTCAGAAAAAATAATGATGCTAGCTGTCAATTACTGCTTTTGAGTAAAATATCTCTAATTCTTCCTAGTATTTGTTAATTATTCATTTCATAGGCAGAAGACTTACGCAGTTGGACTACCTTCACAAAGATAGCTGTTGCTGTTCAAGTAAGTAAACAACTTGTGCAACTGCAAGAGTCTAATTTTCAGGTAACAGAAATTTTAACCATCAGTCTTTGAAACATTTTCTCAGGCAGGTGTCTCTGACAGTACCTATAACTCTGATTCACAGACAGGGTGAACCACGACAGAGGAGTAGTGCTGGACTTCAAAATACCACACCCATGATTCTTTATTATCTTTATGAGCAAGAGAATTTTTCAGGGAAAAGAGAGAACAGGCTGTCCTGGGGGATTTTTGAAGCTCTAACACTATTTTCTCAGACTAAATTTGCTGCCATCATACTCTGCAAAAAGGACAAGCTTTGGAGTAACCCATCACATCCGAACTTAGCAATATTCCAAATGCCCAAACTAGAACAGCAAGACTCACCAGACACAGGAGACAGCTGTTGACTTGGTATAAAATGGCACAATTCCATTGATTCTGAAGGAGCTGCATTCTCCTATTCTATCTCAATACTTTGCCAGAATGTACTATATACTTGAGTTCTTCAGGAAGAACTAGCTGTGATAACAGAAGTCTTTAGTTATATAAAATAAAGCATAAAGTCAGTTTATTACTCATCTCAGTTTTTCTCTGGAGAATGATTCTTCCAGATAGCATTAGCTATATCTCTTGACCACTCCAAAGCCTATATAAGTCTCTAGAAAAATAGTTCTTTAATGTATTGCATTCTCACTTTATACACAAAAAATAAGATTAATGCCTGTTGTCTCTTCTCCCTGAAGTATTGAATACGGCTAGATGGAAAACAAGATTTCCATCTTATGATAAATGTCAGACTTCTGGCATTTGTTTTCAGTTTCTGATGTGAATAAAACAGGCCTTCAAGAATCTGGGGGAAGAAAAGGGAGAAAGGGCCAATTTCAGCAGAGCTGATATTCATAGCATGCATGAAAGTTTTATATTCTTGTCTGTGAATGGGGGAGAACAGACCTAACACCCTATTTTCTATGTTCTAAGTGAAAGCACTTAACAACTTTCTCTGTGGCAATATGTCTGTGGAGCTTTCCTCGCAAAAATTATCCTGGGCCCAAGAAATGTTTTCAGACAGACTTCAGTAGACATCAGGATAACTTTGTGAAATGTGTTAGTGTGAAGGAATATATATTTTTTTTAATAACAAATTTTAAATACAAGCTATTTCACCTCAACACCAATTATGAGCCTGAACAATGGTACAGCCTAGACCCTGCCCAGCCCCAGTCTGGCACAGGAAGCTTCAGGGGTAGATAATAGTGCCGGGGACCCAAAGCAGTATTCCCCAGAGGACAAGAACCCCAACTCCCAACCCCAATTGGAATAAAACCTGTGCCTTCTGCCAGATTGTGATCAGGCTTACAGCCTGCAATTATTAATGACTAAAAGAAGGGGAAAAGGCCATCCATCTGATCCCTACTACAGTTCTTCTCCGTGTACAGCCATAAAATGTGCTTGAATGGAGGTCTGGAACTTAACTCAAGGTATAGAAATGAAGACTCATTTCTTTTCTCTCTCCAAAACCTCTGGTTTTCCCTCACATTCATCAAATTTGCAAGTGTAGCAGGTTTTTCATTTCTTAGCATTTGATGCTTGTTCCTTTCCCTGTCACCCTTTTCCTCATTGTATGTTTTCTTAATTGTTAATTCAAGTGAGACGTGAAGATTTCACCTATTTCAGTTACAAAATGGAGAAAAATAAAATTAGAAACAGACATTTTTTAGAAAGATACCATTTCAAATAAACTTTAAACATGGTTTCATCAAATGGCATTGTTACAAGAAAAAATATTTCTTTACAAATTGTTTTAGCTTTTTCTTCTAATTTTAGACAAACTTGATCCTGTTGGGGGCTACTGTACAGTGTGAGAAAATGGAAGAGATAATGATTCTTTGACTTTTTAAAAAGTTAGAAATACGACACACTTGGTCATATAGAGTAGTCAGACCAAGTGAAAAATAAAGAAGTTAGAGTTGTTCTCACATGCCATCTCATAATGTTGCACCGCAGTCTAGGGAAGCATCTGGATGCTGCTTTGCTTGTTGGTTTCCAGTTAGGTGTCTTAACAACAAGCCCTCTAGCAAAAACCATCACAATCACTTAGCCTTTCTATTTAGTCCGTAAGAGGCAAACGTAATTCACATCAGCCAGATCTTCAGTTTAAGCTAAACCTTCAGTTTAGGCCAAATCAAAGTCCCTGATAAAATAAGACCCTCATTTTATTTACACAACATTGTCTTGAGCAATTTCTTGAAATCAAAAGAAACTTGGCAAGTAATTGAGAAACCTGGCAACAAGCTCTCTGTAACAGTTAATACTAACAGGGAGCTCTCAGCTTATTTTCCAATGCCCTAATGAAACATTTGAGACTCAAAATGATCCTGGGTTTCTCAAAAAAATTAGGGTGTTTTTCAGTTTACAAGTGATTATTTTGTCACAAAAATGCCCAGTTATCAAAAGGTATTATACATTTCCCCCGGAAACCATAATACACATTAAACTTTAAAAGGAATTCTCAGTCTTACATTTTCACTTAAAGATGACCTCCCATGGATATTTAAATTTAAACTACTTACAGGCAAAATGCCAAACACAAAAACCTCCAAACATTTGAAGATTGATTAAGAAAAAATTGGGAACTAGACTACTGTTGATAATTCAGTCTTTGGCTTAGAATATGCAGGAGGCTTCAAAACGATATTAACTGACCCCAGTGGATCTCACTGAGAGGGCAAGAGTAAGGGTTTAGTGATAAAATTTAGGTGACACTTGTTATCTTAAAAAAGATTTACTCTTAAATGCCCTCCAGTGGGACAGAGCAGCATTTTGATCAGCAGATAGTGACATAAGTTCTCTGGAAAATAAAATATTTTAACCTTCTGTTCTGGTTTCAGCTGGGATAAAGTTAGTTTTCTTCCTAGTAGCTGGTGCAGTGCTGTCTTCTGACTTTAGTCTGAGAACAATGCTGATAACACATTGATGTTTTTAGTTGTTGCCAGGTAATGCATACTGCTATCAAAGACTTTTCAGTCTCATGCTCTGCCAGTGAGGAGGGGCACAAGAAGCCAGGAGGGAGCAAAGACAGGATACCCGACCCAAATTAGCCGACAGGGTATTCCATACCATAGCACATCATGCCCAGTATATAAACTGTGGGGAATTACCCAGAAGGGACCAATTGGTGCTTGTGTCTGGCTGGGTATCTGTCAGTGGGTGGTGAGAATTGTGTTGTGCATTACTGCTGTTTATTGGGTTTTATTTTCCTTTTCCCCTTCTAGTTTTTATCTCTCGCCTTGTCATACCCTTTACTATTAGTAATATTAGTATTATATTCTATTTTAGTTACTAAATTATTCTTATCTCAACCCATGGGTTTTACATTCTTTAAATTCTCCCCCCACATCGTGCCCAGGGAAGGGAAGGGAAGGCGTGGGGTGAGCAAGCGGCTGCATGGTGCAGAGTTTAATGGCTGGGTTTAAGCCATGACACCTTGTACATAGGAACTGATTCAATGATTCACTGAGACCTTTCTTTCTGTAATCTGTTGATATGAGTTTGTGCCAGCACATGAAGCTACATTGTCAGACTGTGGTAAATAACAAATACAGCTTTGTCAGATCTTTTGTTTTGCTTAAATCTTGAAGAAAGAAAGTTGCTGAGCAGCCTGACTCTTCTGAGTTTCCAAAAGGCCCAGTAACATCCATTTGTCATCCCTGAGCTACAGGATCCCAACAAATTCCTGGAGTCATTGGAAGTGGTTTCCTTTAGCACCTCTTGTGGACAGGACAGAGGGCTGTCCTGGGTTCAGCAGCAGCAGCCATTTTTCTCCTTCTCGGTAGCTGGTGCAGTGCTGTGTTTTGACTTTTGGCCTGGGAACAGCACTGATAACATCAATGTTTTTAGTTACCGCTCGAATATTTGGTCTGGCCAAGGACTTTCTGAGCCTCATGCTCTGCCAGGGAGGAGGGGAAGCTGGGAGGAAGCAGAGACAGGACACCTGATCCAAACTGACCAAAGAGGTATTCCATACCACAGCACGTCATGCTCAGGATGTAACAGAGAGTTACCTGGAAGGGCTAGGGACCGCAGGGTTGGACGAGGTATCGGTCGGTGCTCGGCTGGAGGGAGTGGGGCGAGTTATTGGTTGGCTGGTGTTGAGCTGTTGTATTCTTTCCTCTTGTTATTTCCTTTAGCATTATTATTATTGGTGGTAGCAGCAGTGGTTTGTGTTATACCTTAGTTACTGGCCTGTTCTTATCTCAACCTGTGGGAGTTGCATTCTTTTCGATTCTCTTCTCCGTCCCTCTGGGAGTAGAGGGAGGGAAGGGGGGGGGGGGGGGAGTGAGAGAACTAGCTGTGTGGCTGGGTTTAAACCACGACAAGTGCAAGGGAAGAAAACAACGAACTGCTTATTTAGTGCTGGAGAGTCGATTAATGGCATTAGAGAACTGATAACCAATTCACCAAAGAGGAGAGAACATCTTTCTGCTTTTGCTGCTGCTACTTTACAAGTTGACCTCCACCCCAGCTCTTTTCACAGCAGCAGGTTTGACAGATGAGCAATAATGACAGTCCAAATAGTACAGAGAACAGACTGCTGCTTGAGCAACACAAAAGCTAGTCATCATGTAGCACTTGCCAGGCAGCTCTCAAAGGAAGCCGCCCTTCCAGACCTTTGATCATTTTTTTAACAGAGCAAGAGAGTAAAGCTGGGACACTTTCAAAGGCATAAACTGTGGTCTGCTATACTCTTTCCTTTTTGCTCACTGCCCTTTCCTCACTAGTGCTCTTTCTGAGACAGACTGCATATATTAAACTTTGATAAATGACAAATTTTGCTGTCCACAGAATGACTGCAGAGTTCAGTTCACTTCCACAGCAATATCAAACAGTCTGTCGGATAATTCATCAGGAACAAATTCATAAGAAAGTTTATACAACTGCATATATATGCACAAACCAGCACATGAAAGATATATACACCTAATTAGAGAAAAGAAATTATTGTAATACGTCTTGTTTATTTTCTCATGCTTTAGAGATTTCACCCTTTCCCTAATTTTCTAGTCTTTAGAGATCCACACCACACAGTCACATCTTGGAGAGAAAATTTTCATGTTGTGCATGACTGCTTTGCTTTCCCTGGCAGACTGAATGTGTTCACTTATCTTTTCCAAAGGGTGGCATCATTTTAGTGCTTGATTTATTTTATGTAGTATTTTACATTTCGAACCAGTGTGCAAACTTTAATCCTCATGGTATCCTCATGAGAACTGAGAGGAAATGTTATCTCTGTTTTTCAGGTAGGGAAGCAGAAATTTCACACACCCACACCAATCAAGCTGCAGTGGCTCAGGAAATTATTGCCCATCGGCTGATCTCTGGTAATAATGTGAGCCCAATTGAGCCCCTCTTATAATTGACTAAATCTCAGTAAAAGAGATCTAAATCAAGGTACTGTTACTTTAGATACGGTGTAGGCTCAAAGTACAGTACCTACATGCAACTGCAGACATTCAGTTGTCGTTATGTCATCCCATGCATGCATATTTGCAGAATGAAGTATGTAAACAGTTTTCAACAACAACAGTGTCTGATTGGCTCAACTCACTGCTGGGAAAATTCTAACCTAAATTGCTGGACTTTCCACTGAAACTGCTGAACACCTGCATGCTTCATGTCAATTTTTGAGCCTTGACTCAGTGACACTGAGTGATCCAGCTTTTCCCAATACCATAATATTAATTATTAGTGAAAAAAGAATCAAAGCTAATCAACCTGAATTTAGCATTTCATATCAAAAACATCATCAAGTTGATGCTGTATGATTCAGTACTTTAAAAAGAGACAAAGTGCACGTTTTTCTAGTGTCTTCCAGTAGACAAGTAAAGCTTTCAAAAAGTGTAACTGAGCTTTCTTCTCTACCAATTTTCCCTGTGAAGAGGAAAATAAATCCCCTCAATGAAAACATTTTATAATTTACACAGCTACTTTAAATATATCTTAAAAGGCTGGTACAGTTTTATTTATGGAAATGACAACAAAGATACAAGTTTGGCCTTCTACATAATGATTTGCTACATGAAAAAAGAAAGTGACATTCTGCTTTACAGAATTTTAATCAAAATGTATTTTTATATTGTAGCCTTTCCACCCTGTGGGCTTACCCATAAAGACTTTTCACAGTAAGACATTGCCACCCCAGCTAATATATGATATATGACAACAATAGAGAGTGATTAAATAGGAAAATGTGGTATAACGGTAGGATCTCACAAATATATGTTTAAACAAGAATGCGAGCAACATGAATTGCTGGAATAAGTGAAAAGAGGGTGAGAAGGTGCCACAACTACACCTATAAGCATATAGATTATCAGAATATCAATGACAGAATGATATATAAATTCTGACTTGCACAGTTAGTTAAATGAACTGATCTGTACTTATTAACATGCAAAACACATGCAGCGGATAGAATGCACTACAGATATTTTACCAGGTAATAAATAAAGACATAGGAGAGCAGGGCATTGCTTCACCACAAAAGACATTGAGGATAGATGTCACAAGGCATTTGTAGAATACCACGTAAGAGGCAGAGCATTTTTATACAACTGGAAATGAAATGCCATCTAAAAGGACAGGACAGCCCTACAGCAAATTGGCCCTTAGACAACTGCAACCAAAACATTGCAGTTGAAACCCAGCCAACATTAGAGTCAGCAAAGAAGCCAGTCATAGAACCCACCAGAACCATGCCTACATTTTTTTGAGGTTTTTTTTTTTTTTTTGGTTGTTTTCTTTTTTGTCAAGGTTACTTTCAAGGACATAATGTTACATACATTATATATATAGGCAAAGGATAGATTTTAATTTTAAGAAAGAGAATGAGGTGTAAATGGAAGAATAAATAAAAAAGATACACTTCTGAAAACAATTCTTCAGGTGATAAAAATAATGAGGGTGTTGCTTTTGTGATTTACAGAACATACAGTGCAAAACTTACTCAATATTTCACTGTATATAAAATTACTGGATTTTCTTCTACGTCAGGAATTGAAATAGATGTGATATATTTGGATTTCATTAAAATGCTTTTAGTAGGTCTATATTAGAAATTATTGGGCCATATAGCCAGGATGAGGTTTTGCTCTAGAACTGCATAGTATGAAACAACCTGTTTGTTGGTCTTCAGGAATGACCTATACACAAAGGAGCAGGAAGTACTACAGGATTAACGTAATAAGAAAGAAAATAATGTCATAGAAGGAAGGAAGAAGTTTCTTCAACACTGAAGTAATAGAGATGTAGAGAAACATAATGACAAAATTTGTAAATGCATGAATTCAGGAATTAGGAATTTTTGTTGAAAGTGGTATCCATCTATCCTTTCATATTTACTAAAGTCATATGTCAAAAAGAAAAACAAACTGAAAACCCACCAAATGCAAGTGTGAGTCTGAAATGGATGAAACTCACATGTAAGATATTTGTGACAGGCAGATTGAAACTTTAATACCATTTGAGAGGACAACGAATTCTGAATATAAACTTTGGTCTTCTATGAAGAGAATCTGTTATTTTGTTCATTAAACCTGCTAAAGGGGCAACAAAATTTTACTATGCTGGCTGGCAGATTGCTAAGCCAATTATGGAAGAGAACTCTGAAGATATTTATATATGCATGAGTTCAAATAAGCATATGTTTGCTTTCCCTGTAAAGGATAGTGGGTGGATGTGAGTCAACTTTAGTCAGATGATCTGGTCAACTTCAATTCCCCCTGCGTTTACTAACACAGATTTTAAGTTTCTGGCTGCATATTGCTCTTTCCACAAAACTCCTGCCTCATTCAGGGCACAGAGTAAATAATGGCACTGAATGAGCAATTACAGTATTAAAAAATAGTTTTTATCCTCAGTCAGGGTGTATTTCCATGTATTATTTATTGCTCACCAATCAAGCTTCTGCACTAAATACCTAACTATTCATTTCCACCTAGGCTTCTCCATCATGTTGTCATTCGAAGAAATATTTCACAAAGATCAATGAATTTATCTTTTATAAGAAGTCGCTATCAATGGATTTCATGTATTTCAGAGGCTGAGTTCCAGGAAAATAAGAAGTACTCATCAATTACTTGAGAAAATGATGTTTAGAATCTAAATCCCAGAATACTATAACCATAAAACTTCCTGCTTTGTGTGTTACATGTCCCAGCTTTCTAACAAACAAAGCAACGGTCATGTCTAATAACATTACCTGTTACAGAGCTATGATCCATTCCATACCACTATCTCCATTCTTCCTGAATGAGGCATGCCTCCTGTGAAAGATTAATATATGATTTTGTGATAAAGACCTACAATACTTTATCAGAAGCAGGTTTAGCACAACAAGGTTGTATAAAAATGTAGAACAACCACTCCTGTTCCACAATTTTGTAACTTGAGTATTTCCCATAAAAATGTAAAATTCCTAACTTATATGTATAACTTATCAGAATCTTAACTAGTGTTCAGGGAAGCACTTTTCCTTTCCCTGAAGTGGAAGGAAATTTTCTTTCCAGAATTGTTTGATATTGCCAGTATATTCAAAATTCTTTTATTAGCTGAGTATAGGTGGCTACATTCAAACATGTGAAAGCATTTGAATTTTAAGAAAAGCATGGACAACAAGTTAGATACAAGATACATTAATAATAGTTTGTTTTTAGTTAACTTAAAGTCCATATTGATCCTTGGAGGTCAAAACTCATTTCTGGGGGGGAAATTAGCTGAGGCCTGAGTACTAAGGATGACTGAGCTTCAGAGCTACATAATATTGTTGGTAAAGATACCAAATTCAGACATAGTATTTTATTCCAGATATGCTCAATTAACATTAAACATGAACGATGGATAAATGGAGATAATCAATATTTTCTGTCAAAACTGTTTTTCTGTCTATAACTGGGGTTTGACTAAATGGGGTTTTTTCATGAAGTACATGGGTTTCATAGAAAGTCTGAGGACTTTTTTTTTTTCTGTGAAACAAATTAATACATGAAATATTCAGGTTTGGATGCCATGATACAATGTATCAATTAGACAATTTTCACCATTATATAATCCATCAGTTAGGTAAGTCTGAGGGTTTTTTTTCAATCACAGATCAGTGTTCAGTCAGAAAATTCTTATATTTTCTATTGATGAAGAGAAAAACTTAGCAATGCCTTTATACAAAAGTTGAGAGATAAAACCTTATGAAAAGGAAGCCACTGATGGGCATTAGTGCTTTTTTGTGGGCTATGCATAACTCATCATCATATGGGTTTGCACCACATGAATAATTTAGAGAAATATCATCTCCGTCCACTGAAAAATGTCTTAGTTTCTGTATACTGGTACAGCTAAGAAAAGGCATCCATCCACATGTTCATTGCCATCACTGAAATTGTCTTGTGATTTCCCAACTGCCTAGATTTGTTTCATCACTATACAGTTCAAATGCCCTACGGATGTCTCAAAAAAAAGCGGGATAGATGTAGAACAGACTTTATCATGTAGAAAAAGGAAGCTATTTTGACATGTCTGCTTTCAAAGAGGACATCCTTCTGGTGAAGGTAGAATGAATTACCCTGCTATTGCAAGTATGCTAGCCCTAGGAATTTGTGTGGGGACAACCACAGCAATAAATGTGGATTTATCTAATGCTGTGATTTTTTAACTGGGTTAAATTCCTCATACAAGAGAACACAGAAGAAGGAGAGATTTCACCACCCCTATTAACTCTCCCTCCCCCTTCTTTACTAGTTTAGACATCACTACTGATTTCCATATTTCAATTCAGATCAGACATGAGAGTATTATAAATTCAAAGACAGAAGCATGCTAATGTGGTTAATCTGTTTTTATATTTAATCAAAGAGTATTTTCTATGGAAAATTCAGGATTTACCTAGGTCAGTGAAAAATCTAACCTTAAAAAGAGATTATTTATTTCTGAAATTTTGTAATTAGGCCTGTCATCAGCTTAGCCATTATCTTTGTTATTTTCAATGACAGTCCCTGAAATCATGCACTTAGAGTTCCAAAGGCAGGCTTAGTTTTGTGTATTAGGGTTTTTTCCAATTCAGATCCCCATAGTAACAAATATATTCCAAAATACTCTTGAAACTGCAGCATTAACATCTTGCTATTTATACTTGTAAATACTTGGATTAATTTCATATAAAAAAGCTTGCTTTTTTTTATTTGTCTAAAATACAAAGGAGCTAAATTCTTCCTGCACAATAAAGCTACCTTACTGTAAAAGTCTTGGAAGTAGTTTTAGGCATCTGCATTGCGTTGCAGCACTGCTTTACAATCTTCTTTTAGGAACCAAAGAGGAAGAAGTTGCTTGCTTTTGCTTAGCACATTGGTTTAGTACTTAGGTAATTCGATATATACATTAAAATTTGTGTTGTGAGAGGCAGTTATTTAAAATCTCATTAGAAATACTTTGATGTTTCAGCAACAAAGTTAGAAATAATGGGTTGCATCAATAAATATTCATTCTAGTGGGGAAAAATGCATTAGAGTTTCTAACTGCCCCTTGCAAGTAGAAACATGGGGCTAAACAGCTTATAGGAAGTCAGTGATATGCTTGGGAAAATGATCTTTGAAGTCACAAGACTATTTCTATTGCATCATGGTCTCAATTTGATGACAAATGCTAACCAGCTTTCAAACTTGAGGCTTCAATAATAAACACAATTCCATGTTTTTGTTGTGATTTATTGTGTGTGATTTTATTGTGATTTTCCTCAGATTTAGTTTAAAAAATAGTTAGGTTCAACTGCCAGGTTGTGATCTACCATTTCCTTTAATCAGGCCTATTTTCAGAGTTTTCACCCCTAGAAGAGGTGGATGTCTGCTCAACACTGTTACTTACTTGAGCTCCGGTGTTTCTAGGATTTCAGCTTCCCCTGGAGTATCTTCGGCTAGTGTTGGCTAGACAGGTCTCCCAACAAGCAGCAAGTGGGATAGTGCGATACTGCTGAAGCCATGGGCCCTACACCATCTCAGAAGTTGTCTATGAATTGTCGCATCTCTGCTCAGACTGTTCCAGTCTATGGGAGATGGCTGAGGAAAATGATTTAGTTTCATTTGCATTGCAGTAAGTGTGAAGCGGTGTACACAAGCCAGCAATGATGTAAGTATTTAAATCACAAGTGTCTTCCAGTTACATGCCTTGTTTCTCCCAAGGCTAGAGTATGCGTGCTGACATAGTCAACCAATGGATTTGGCTGAGAGGTGACTGCTACTAGCATTATATCTTTCTTAGCTGTTATTTTTGAGTGTTATTTGCAACCCATCTTCTGGTTGAAAGCCTGAGGGGGGCCAGACCAAAAAGGTCTGATCATCCGAACTGCATGCAAATTATGGAATTAAACTCTGACTTCAAAGTACGTCTGATCAACATAATCCTAGATGAGAGCATCTCCTCAGGGAGAATGCCATTCTCCACTGGTCCACCTTGACTAGCTTCAGCTCACAGCCTTATAACTTCATCTGTGGCAGTTCATTGCTGCTTATCCATATCCAAACCACATATATGGTGTTAATAGAGAAATTATTGGCATGTAGTATCCCAAAGAAGTCTGTTCCTGAATCCAGACATCAAAAGTATAGTCCTTAAATTTTTAGGACTTCAGACCACAGGTTTGAAACATATCAGTTTTCTTACATGATCATGACTGCTTTAATATATGCCTTCTGAAAATTCAGTGAAGACCTGATATGAAGACCCAATGGAAGCTCACTGAAAGTCAGACAGAAATTATTTTCATTGTATATTTGTAAAGAGTCATTTTTTTACTTCTATGGGGTATTAACCAATTAGGATTCATGACTGCATAATAAGGAAGGGGTGGAGTTACCAGATAGATTACCTTGCACAGATGCAATCTGACTTGAGCCTTCACAGAATTTGCATTTTATAAATCATATTATAAATCCTCTACCTGTAAAAACAACTTTTCTTCTTCTCACATGTTAGTCATTTCCCTTATGCAAACTAGATTTCATAAGGATATAATTTTGAATTATCTACAGCCTCATGCTTCATTCATCACCTTAGCCTCTCAATGTCTTGTTAAGTGCTTCCTTCCTGCTTATGTTTAAAGGTGTCCACTGTTCAAACCTTTCTTTCTGCACATTTGTGAATATTTTGGCTGGTATTTGGATAAGATATCACTAACAGCTTGCAGTTATTTTCATCTTTCAGATGGGGATCTAGGAATGCTTTGCATCTTTTACAATCATTTTATCATGTTTTACAGAGATGATAAAATATTTTACAGTTCAAGAAAGAAACTTGAACTGTCCAGGTGCCTTTGTGGTCAAAGTCTGAGGACAGAGAAAAGAAACATAATATTTTAGCCTAATTCTCTGTTCCAGCAGTCAAGGTTTTTCTACTATCCTCAGAGAATACAAGCCTAAGAAATGTACTGTCACACCACATATTCTGTGTATTTCTGCATTTGCTTTCAGTTGAGCTGGATGTGATACATAACTTATTTATAATAGTCAACTTTCAGTGGAATTGCTGTTACTCAAATATATTTCTCCACCAGCTTTTCCCAGATTAATGTCTCACTGTCACCAATTAACAAGAAAAACCTATTTCAAACTAACTATAGTTTCCATATTGCTCTTTCTGCATATTCTGAAGAGCTTTTGAAAAAAATCGACCTGAGAAACTCAATTGAGAGAAAGGGAGGAAAAAATGGACTTCGTAAAAACTTAATCTCTGGAGAGGAATAACCCCAAATATACTTAAAAGAAAACTCTGTACGTGTAACACCCAAAGAAATAGAAAGATCCTTATTAGTTACAAATTCAGCATTAAATATCACCACTTTCTATTTGCATGAAATGAAGACCTGCCACATTTTTGTGAAGAATACTAAAAGACATTAAGCCACTGACATGCAGTGACCAAATTTGGCATATGGTGTTCATTAAGGATCACCTGTGTAACCACAAAGATATGGGCAAATGAAAGTGCAGGACCCAATAACAAATTAGTTGTCAAGGCCCTGAGGGCGCTAATATCACCATGACCCTTCTCAGCTGTGTATGACTTTGGTTCTCCTCACCAGGACTGATCCTGAAGCCCACATGTGAGCCGACAGCCCTGCCTGGCCTTGACATAGCCCAGTCCCAAAGAAGGTGCCTGATGCCTTTGGATAGGGCTGCTCCAGCTACCTCCAAGATGTCCTGTTCCCTTGATGGGGCAGCGAAATGTGCCCCTGCTGTGAGTTCCTGCTCTACTGCCCTGGGGTTCCCCTCTCATTGCCCCTGGGGTCCTTGGCCTGTGCAGTGCCTTGACATTTGTGGGGGAAAAAGGTAGAAGAAAGAATATAATAATTATGAACACATAGCTAGATTAACTACTTACCAGGGACACGGCAATCTAACAACTAAACACCAAAGGGTGAGGAATTCAGTACAGAGGTATAACTAGAAATGGGGCAAGATTTCAGCAATCAGTAAAGAAATAATACAGAGTTGCTCAAGGACATGCTGGAGAGTCACCATATTGCTTGGGTCTCATATCAGCTGAAATTATTATATTCTTCAAATTCAGTTTGCAGATATAGATAAGGTATAAGACATTAAGAGTTCTGATAAAGTGACATAACAATCTTTAAGCTATAGCAAGTATAACTAAGTCATGTCAGACTTTCAAGTATGAAATAGTCAAGTGCTTAATTGGCAAAGCTAGTGGTTATTTTATAAAACAATCATATTTACTGGAGATAAAGTGGAAGCTTCATTAAGCTGGGGCTTGTGAACATTTTGAGAACCACCATACCTAGATCACTGTCTTCTCAATGTTCTGATCATAAATGTAGACAAACTCTTCTTAGAAATAAGTGTTTCTACACAAATCTGCAACCAATGCATGTGACAATTTCAGAGCTTTCTCAGAAGCCAGATAGGCAATGGAGCAGTGCAGGACTGTGCAGAACTTACCGAGTACTGATTGTTTAGCAGCTGAGGCTAATGCCAACAAGCTGAATCCAGTTCTCTGACCTAGTTTACACTAAAAGTCCACTTGGTTCATGGCAAGGGATATCTGCTAGTCAAAATGAGAGTACAATGAGAGATATCGAGCTCAGACAACAGTGTAACCTGATAAAAGGAAAGGCCCTGGGAATAAAAGTTGAGAACCTGCACCTGAACTTGTGGCCTATGAAGATGTGAGTGAAAGATAGTGGTGTTCTGAAATTCAAAGTTATACATCCATTTCAAAATGGGAGAAGTTATTGAAAGAATGTCTTTCCTATTAAAAGAAGAAATTGAGCGGCTGAAAATTAAAGATACCTGAGGTAGCAAAAAATAGAAAGAGCAAAAGATTGCCTTGTTAACTAATATAAGATTACATGGGATAAATCTGGACAGGGAAGAGTAAAAAAATTAAAGGAGAGTTACAAATGGATGAAGAAGTAGGCTGCTTGTTTGCTACTATTATATATAATGGAAAATTGTTGATAAGGGAAAAGGTGGTAATTCTTTTCCGTGAAAAAATGTGGGTTTGAATTCTTGAGAGATGAGGCTGAAATTGTAACCTTGGATGAGAGGCAATACTTTCCACGGGAAAGAAGTTCATAAGAGACAGTAAATTTTGAAACCAAAATGAGCTCATGGGCATCTAGGGTGATTGGTTCGCTTTGCTTGACAGTAACCTCTTGAACAATAACAAAAATTGGCCATCAGGTCCTCTGATTAATCAGGAAAGAAAGCCTAGAAGTCCTTCAGACAGGCAACTGATAAAATTTGTCAGGTGGTAAATGTAATACTTAGAAACTCTGAGATCTCTACTTCCCTATTAGGATCTAAAAGGAAGGAAAATTGGTGTCAACAGAACTTGGAAAGCACTATCAAGCCTGTGCCTGGTGGTCAGGTTATGAGGAAATGGGAGTTCAGAGATGTAAGTTGTCTCTTGAAGAAGGAGATTTCCATTCAGTTAATATTAATAATTTAAATTATATTAAATCAGCATTCTCTCTATGATGTCCTATTCTGTCAGAAAACTTAGGAACAGCAACAAGGACTGAGACTCTGCAATTTCATCTTTGAGGTAGTTTTCCTAGGCGTCTTGTTAGGAGCGCCTTGTCACAGGGCATGGTAAGGCTTTGATGTATAGGAGAAATTGTCTAGGCCTCAGAGAAACAAATATTAAACAAGTAAAAAGATGAATTATATGGAAACTGATGAGAAAGAATAGAAATTAAATTACAATCCCAAATCTGTAGTACTCAGAAGTTTTTTAGCCTGGAGTCTTCTTGATTTACATTGTTGGGGGACTGAGCTCTTGGCAGCATACTACTTTAAAGCAAAAGAATCCACAGGCTAAGTACAAAGCAGAGTAGAGAAACAAATAAAAATAATGATATTTTCTGACGACTGTTTTTCCTCACTGCAGTTTTCACTTGCCACAACACAAAGAGCAGCATGCACAAGGTTATATGGAAATAAATGTCAGCTTAGTTCATACAAATTGGGAATAGGAAGGAAAATACCCTGTTATATCCATGCAAGTAAAAAAATTGGCATTCACATTTGCAGTAGTGAATGAAGACATACAAAGCATTTAAGTGCACAAAACAAGAAGAGCTCTTAATCAGCAAATCCTGTACTTTACAGGTATTTTATCAAGGTGACCATTTTGCACCAAACTGCTCCTATGTTGAGATGTTCCACTCCTTGCCATGATTTCTTGCCGTAGTCCAGTATGCTTAGTCTACAGGTGAAAGGCCACATCTTCTGAACCTAAGTTTTTACATCATGCAAAACTTATCTATGGAATTTAAGAGCAGAAGAATAACAGAATTACTGTTGGTGGAAGCAAAATGTTAAATGCTGAAATGCTGCTTTTTTTTTCTGACGCAAAAATCTTATATGGCCACTCCTGAGCTGAGAATATACATATTGTACATAGGTACAGCACAGTGGTGTGGAAAGCTATCTTTCTACTTACATAAAAAAAAAAAAATCCCCAAACCTGAGACAATCCTCAGATGTGTGTTACAGAATTACAACTCCAGCCCAACAATCCAGTTATTTTGATACATTCTCTACATTCTGGGTTTAAGCTGAATAAAGGGATATTTTTTTGGGAAGCAGGAGAGAAACATAGTGGGAAGCAGTAAAAAGAGATGTATTAGGTCAGAACATTTTAAAGTCAAGGTTCTCTTTTCCTCTTGTATCAACAGTTCCCATGTTAAATGCAGGATCAAGGAGTCCATCTGAAATATACGCAGATGTTACCATGTGGCTGAATGCTATAAACTGAGTTCTATCGTTCAATTGCAATCTGCTTTTTAATTCCAACTCCCCACATGTAGGACTGTATCCCTGGAAAGGTTTCAATGTGGGTGAATATCTACAGGTTTCCTTAGATATGTTCACTCTGAAAATTCTGTCCAGTAAGAAAACAAACAAAAAAAGATACCAGCAATTTGTTTGAACTTCCAAATGTATAGCGGGCTACATTTCTATGAAGGCTGCTTCATGTCCATATTTCCCCAACAAACAAACACAGATTAGGCACAGATTAGTTCTAAAGTATGCATACTGTGTGTTTAGCAATCTGGGATATTTATGCTATATTAAGCATTTCAAGCTACCTACTCAAGGTACATGTGTTGTACTTGTTTGGTATATCAGATTCCCTGCCTCTGCAAATGCATGTATCTTTCTGTCAGGACAATCCTTGCCAATATTTCATCTTATGGGATCACATATTCACCAGCTACCCAACCAGCTGAGAAGAGACAGAAAAGTTTTGACTGTAAATGGGTTCTACTTGGATATTGTCAATATTTTCAGAACTGAGAAAATGGTAATTTACCATGTACTTTAAAACAAACAAAATCCACTGATCTTCCAACATGTTTACTATTAGAATTAATAGATATTCTCAACAGGTTTACAATGTAGATATTTGGTTTCAAATACTGATAACTGCTGAAAACCTGGCCAGACCAGTGATGTTATTTTTGCTGCTAATAGAAATAAATATGGGTCATAAATATTCAACAGAAACAAACATTTTTATTTTTAAATGTTAGGGGAAAAAAGGATGGAAAGGAAGGCACTTTTCTTTCTGTTTGCTCCTTGATTCAGCTTCTTCTCTATACAGATTTTTTTCCCTCAGTTAGATTCTCTCCTCTTCAGTCTGAGCCATCACAAAATTCTTTACTGCTGTAGTTTTCTTCTCCCCTTTTCTTCTCTGCAATGAAATTATTTTTCCTTCCAGCCTCTTTTTGTTCATTCTTATTTGTTTCAAACTTTTCTTGAAGAATATCCCTTCCTGATTCAAGTCTTATCCTTCCTCTTCTCACTCTTTCCCTGTCTGAAAAAGCCTGCTACCTATACTACTCATATCACTGTGGGCTGACAAAGTGTTGGGTCAGGCAACTGCCTTCACCATTGCTTTCATGTTGTCTTAGGTTTCCTTTTCCTTATCTGACTGTAGCTGTGTTGGAGTGAGCAGCACCCAGAATACAGACCAGATCTGATGAAGGGTAATGAGAAGACAAATCCTGTTCAGCACAGCAGCCACTAAACACTAGTGCAGTTAAGTGAAGAAATTGCAGCAAAAAAACATTGCATCCTGCCTAACAGTCCTGTTTCCACACAAAGTTTCAAGCAGGGCTCTGAGCCTAATGACAGAAATAAAGGATAAAGATTTGGTTCAAATAAGTAATGTGTGCTGAACCCACTGATAAAGCTGTAGTACTTTGGAACTCAGCCTTTCATTACTAGCTTCCAGTTCGCTGCTTCTCTTTCAGATGATGTTTGAAAGCTTGTTTATTTCCAGGTACAATCACAGCAAAAGTTATTTTGCTTCTCTCTACAAACCTTACCGCTGTCATTATCTCATTCCTTTTTTGTTTTGCTGTTTCAGACTGCACAGTACAGTACAGTAAGTCATACAATCACTGTAACTTGCTGGAACTCAAAATTAAAACAGGTTTTGAAAATGGTAACTACAAACCAGTTCACTGGAGGACCATTGGACCGATCTGGTGGTGCTGTAGCCCTTATTTAGGCGCAGTTCATCCAGTCTTACTTCTTGAAAATATAAGTAGTTAATTTACAGGTAAAACACTTTTACTGTAATGGTGCAGGTGTAACAGAGACCCCATTAAGCTCTCTTTCAGGTATGCAGAATGAGGAGGCAATGAGTACATGTTAAAGTCCAAAGTTAAACACTGGTAATAAAATAGAAGAATAATAATTTCAGAAGTGTTAAAGCTGAAGGAAGGGCTGTGAAGAAAAGCAGGGGTTGAGATGCCAGGCTTAACTTTTTTGTAGAATATGCTATAACTATTTCTGCAATATAAATGACCCCATACCATACAAAGGCACCTCCAACAAGTAAAAAAGATTAGACAAAGGAAAAAATGCAATGGGATAAGAAATACTTTAGTTTGTTTACTCAGTACAATTTAAAAGGAAAATTTTATAGCTTTTACTCTGATACAAATTTGTATAAAATAAAAAAATACATTAAAATGTTAATACTATGTAATTTAAGACTGTCACTTTTGACTGTTAGCTTTTAGGGTTGCAGGGATACACTGATGGTTCAGAATGTTTAGAAGAGTAAACTAATGGGCTATTATAGGAGGTAAATTTATAAGATTCATTTTTTTAACTAACAAATTAGTTTATGAAATGCAAATCTGACAAACAGACCATTGTAAGGCTCTTACAATAAATTGGGAAAATTGGGCACATAAAAGACACCTTTTATTTTTAGCTCAAAACCCAGTATTTTCCCAATTATCTTCAGGAACAGATTTTAAAAGAGCAAAGCAGCACAGGATGCACAAGCAAGCTCAGTAGAGTAGCTGTGTGATTCATAACGCATCTCAGAAAACCCTTGTTTCCTATACAAATGTCACGAGTTATTTTTCCTGTCACTTTCAAGAAACAATTTTGTTTTAATCATATATTATTTCTACTATCGCAGACCCCAGGAATTCCAGTTAAAGATTAGGGATCTCTGTTTTGGGTGCTGAACACAAAACAGAAGGAGTGTGCACTTCTGGTTTACAAGAAGTAACTCGAGGATACTGGCAAGGGAAGACAAAAGCTTTCAACAGTGTAAGCAGCAAGGGCAGAGGACTCTGAAGCATCTTTGTGATCAACAGTTTCTGCAAACCCCTTATATGTGGTAAATTCTATACAAGGATGAGAAGCAGGTTACATGGTAACATTGTGGGCTTTTTATAGCATAAAGGGCACTGTGGGAGAAAGAAAGGTATGGTTTGAAAATCAAAGAAATGAGTGACAGAGGATGCTACCATGGGTTAGGCAGACACAGGAGTCAGCCTCTCAGGATCTCAAGCTGTAAGGCTCAAGGTGAGGGAAGATTGTAAAAACCTTGAAAAAAAGAGGCAAATTATTTCTGATAAGTGAGAACTTTAGGAAGTTGAGGAAGGAGATCATGTGACAGCTCACAGTAATAGGTCAGGAAATACATCTATGCAACAGCATTCTGGAAAAATCAGTAAAAATTGTGTTTTGAGGGACAATGAATAAAATATATCTTTCAGTCATTTAAATACGAGTTGAGTAGACTCTTTAGAAATGTTTTAGGTGGAGGAAAGGATATTTGTTAAATGAATTATTCAGAGAAAGTCTGCAAGACTTGGATACAGCCTGGACATGAGAAACCTAACATGGTATATACATGGCAGGCTTACAGAAAGCCAGGATAATTATGTTTTCCATAATGATGGAAAAAAAATTTACCCTAACCTTAACCCTAAACCAAAATAAGCAGATTTTCATTATTTACTTCCTTGAGATTATAATTTGACCCTAAATTTACATGGCACTAAAAGATGCCACGAAAATGAGGTTTACCTTTAATCAATAATGTTGAACATGACCAGCCACATTTAAACAGGTCTAAAGTTGCATTTTATCCTAGAAGATAGTACTTGAAACTGTAATCATAAGCATTTCCTGAAGATGAAGTGAAAAATTACTGAAAGACACAAAGAGTCACTCTGTACACCCTAAGAAAAAGTCATAGTCTTATCTGGCATATGTGATTGTAGACTAGAATGTGTCTAATTTATACTAAAGTTGTTGTTTCATAGTCCATGTTAAGTTCTTTTGACATTTTAATATCAATGAAGTAAGTGTAGTAAAAATGGGTTAAATATATGACTGTCATGACTGCAAGGTTACGGCTGTGCTCAGCCAATATGCGGTGGGTGTCTGCAGAGTGCATATGAGAACAGAATGAATCAGAGCTGTCTAGCTCAATAGTTACAAACAACTCAGCATAATGGATTTCTTTTTCGCTTGTCATTATTCACAGGAAAATCTTTGCCAAATTTTCAGGCTAAGATTCTGACCAGAAACAAAGAATGAAACTACTGTGCCCCTGGTCTTTACTCCATGGCTGCAGTTCCACATACTCTATTGTGATGGTCAGTGACCATGTGCACCTCTAAAACATTCCCAAGCCTGATTTTCTTTCCTTTCACCAACAGTACACTGTTGACCTGCTGCTGTGAATTCCTTCTTCCCATCATGTGCTGAAGTAGTGAACACAGGGCAGATGTCCTTCCTGGACTGTAAGTGGACTCTCCTGACTCTATCAGTTCAGCCACTGGAGAAAGCAGGATGCAGTGAGAAGGTTTCTGTAGGAAAACAGAATTTGAAGCAATTACGTCTGTAACAGCCATGCTTCCTCTGAGGAAAGGCTTGATCTGATTGCAAGCTGGAAAACAAACTTTAGCCCTGTTTTGCAGTGTAGGTGATTGCGATCCTGAGATCCTTATAGAGGAAGACTTTCAAAACCACTTTTGGAACTCATTTATTTCTTAAAATTTCTATGCCTGTTTATGTTTGGTCCTTTTCCAATGCAGAATTACACCACCTTCACATGGCATTTGCTAGTAATGATAGAGTAATTGCGGCAGGATGACTAACATGGGAAGAAATGGTGACGTATTTGCTTTCAGTTTTTTCCACTCAACAGTGGTGGGACAGTCTCTGAATTTTAGACTCTGTCTATCAACAAGGCCTATGGGATATAATGCTGCAATTTATTTATCTCTGAATTGCCAGGATCCTTGTGAAGACTGGAAGGTATAAATGAAATGTGCAGATAACCATTTCTGTATCATCTAGATCCTGAGGAGCCTGGATATCGTAAGTGTAGTCCTGCCTCTAGACTCTGCATCTCTGTCATGGTTTAAACCCAACCACAAAGCTCGTTCATTCACTCCCCCCCTTCTTGCCCTCCCCCTGTTCCTGGAGGGATGAAGAGGAGAATCGAAAAGAATGCAACTCCCACAGGTTGAGATAAGAACAGTTTAGTAACTAAGGTATAACACAAATCACTACTGCTGCCACCAATAATAATAATGATAAAGGAAATAACAAGAGGAAAGAATACAACACCTCAACACCAGCTGACCAGTAACTCGCCCCACTCCCCCCAGCCGAGCACCGATCAATACCTCGTCCAACCCTGCAGTCCCCAGCCCTTCCGGGTAACTCCCAGTTACATCCTGGGCATGACGTGCTGTGGTATGGAATACTTCTTTGGTCAGTTTGGGTCAGGTGTCCTGTCTCTGCTTCCTCCCGGCTTCCCCTCCTCCCTGGCAGAGCATGAGGCTCAGAAAGTCCTAGGCCAGACCAGATTTGAGCAGCAACTGAAAACATCGGCGTTATCAACACTGTTCCCATGCCAAAAATCAAAACACAGCGCTGCACTAGCTACTAAGAAGGAGAAAAATAACTGCTACTGCTGAACCCAGGACAATCTCTTAGAGTCAGTGTACATCAGGTTCTACCAAAGAAAGAGAAGAGTATTAATTCTATTAATCTGTTTATTATCTCAGCATTTCTATTTTTTGTTTAATATGCTTTGTCATACCAGATGAGTATATAACAAATTATAATGTTAAGTATGCCATACATTTCCCCAGATAAGTAATAATTTTAAAATAAAGGAATACATATTTATTAATTTTTTAAATTAAAGCAGTAATAATTTCAGCAACAGAACTCGTGCCTGAAATCATTACAGATCTGCTTAACGGCAACAAAAAAAAAAGTATGAGAATGAGAACCCTATCATCTGTCCTTTCCCACCCTAGAAAGTAACTCAATGCCTTTAGAAACATCAAAGGAAGAAAAGATTTAAAAAGTTGGTACAGAGACACAAATATCTTTCTTACTACCCCTTTCTAAATGCACTCTCATAAATATACGATCGTTTTGAGGGGGAAAAAAACCTTTAAATTATTCATATTACCAGCAGTGTTGCCTAACAAACTTTTAGTAAAACAATTAGAAATTATCAAAGTTCATGTCATGATCCCTCCTAGTCCCAAATTCTTCATGTCTGTTAAATGATAGCCTGTTACGACAACAGCTAACAAACTGTAGTAGAGAAGCAAGAAACCTCCAGAGTCACTAAAGTCCTAGTTTCAATCTTTTCTTAGCTGCAAACAATTGAGCCTTTATATCAACAGTGACTAGCACTTCTGATTTAATAATTGAATCATGTCATCCATAATTATTGCAACTAATTATATGCATTATCTTTTCCTAAAATGTCTGTGAGCAATTTATGCCGTTCTCAAATATTTTAAGTCATCCAGAAAATGATGCCACAAAGTGTCCCTGGGCTGCAGATTGTAGGACTTAAAATATTTGATACTCAAATGAAAACAGAGATTGGCAGCTTTAACTAAGATGGATTCATATAGCCCATACATTATCTGCTTTCTAGGATGCAGGACTAGAACAGTGTCCTGGGTTCATCAGTAAAAGTCCTTTTTCTCCTTCTTAGTAGCTGGTGCAGTGCTGTGGTTTTGACTTTCATCCTGGGAACAACGCTGATAACACCGATGTTTTTAGTTGTTGCAAAGTAATGTTTAGTCTGAACGAGGACTTTTTAAGTCTCATGCTCTGCCAGGGAGGAGGGGAAGCTGAGAGGAAGCAGAGACAGGACACCTGACCCAAACTAGACAAAGTGGTATTCCATACCACAGCACGTCATGCCCAGTGTATAAACTGAGGGGAGTTACCCAGAAGGGCTAGATCGCTGCTCGGGTTGGGCTGGGTATCGGTTGGCAGGTGGTCAGCGCTTGTATTCTCTCTCCTTGTTATTTCCCTTATCATTATTATCACTGGTGGTAGCAGTAGTGATTTGTGTTATACCTTAGTTACTGGACTGTTCTTATCTCAGCCCGTGGGAGTTACATTCTTTCGATTCTCCTCCCCCTCACTTCGGGAGAAGGGCAGGGGAGAAAAAGTAGTGGAGTGAGTTGACAGTCCATTTTACCATTACTTTCCTTTCATAATCTGCTCACACAGTCTGTCTTCTTTTGATGTTATCAGCACTTATTTCTGAGTATGTACAGGAGAAAGCCAATGTTTATGTCAGCATCTATTGTTCAGTTAAAAAGTAAAGTGGTGTCACCACTGTGCATGCTGCTTTTAACTACTTGTGTTTATTACATCTAGACACTACTACAACCCGAATTTCACTCTTTGGCTATGAAATTGAAAATGTGTCTTCTTGTAGCTTTACTTAGTGAGAGGTGCTTTCTTTTTGTCAGTTTTGTCTTCTTATATAATTTCATCAGAATCACATACTGTTTCCCAGTCACTTCTTCAGACTTCTGTAGTTGTAAATTAGAGGCAGGGGAAATGACACCTTCTGAGATGTTGACCTTTTTCATTGCTCTGAAGCCAAAAGGAAAATAAATAAGGTAATAGAGTGACCCTCAGTCACTCAGCATGCTGCTTCTTTTTTCATTATCCTACTGACACAACAGTCATCTCCAAATCTTTCTTGTAGCAGGATGACTGTATTGTTCATGACATTAAGACAAGACTATGTTGAAAAATAAGGGCTATTCATCAAAGTTTTATCTCCACTACTGTGAGCAACAGGCTTTTTTCCTTAAAGGAAATATAATTATCAAAGAGCCCAATTTTTCTGATTTTCCAAAAGAACTACAAATGGCCTTCTGTCTTCTGCAAGACAAGTTGCAACACTTAGCCCTAGTGTTAGCCCTAGTATTGTTTGTCTGAGTCCTAAACTGAAAAGTTGGTTTGTTGCATTTTGAGGAAACTTCTCTCAATGAACTCAAAGCGGAAGCTTGCTTTTTTGTTTCAAGAGTTTGCGTATGGGTGTGATCCAGAGTCTGATATTGACAAGATGATTTAAAATAGGATTTGCCACAATAATTTACAATGAGCTAAGCATCGAAAAATCTTTGTTCTTAAAAAATGGCCATTGATGACTAATGCTTAGCTTTTGTGAGAGAGAAAAAGCACGTCTGCTTACTTAAGCAATGATATTTTTCTTTTCCTTTTCACTTCCTTTCACAGAACACACATACAGAGACAGTATTCTTATTCAGCCATCGTGAACAGAAATGTAAGGAGAGTTTCTCCTGTGCAATCTACATCACAGTGATATTGGAGCCAAAAAGAAGCAGCCTCACTTACAAATTTGAAATTGGATACGCAGGGCTGGCAGATGGAACAAACTTTTTAATTTTTAAGCTAAACGTATTTGAACTGGGAAGTTAGAAAACATGACAGACATTGAACTTCAACTATCATTTTTGCAGAGACACATTTCATAATGGCATCATCCTTTAATGTTGTTAATGTTTGCTTTCTCCATTTAGACTGTCTTGCAGCAATTGTAAACAGCTGTAACTCACGTTAATGGCAATAAAAGCAGGCGCTTCATTGACCTGCCTGAATGGCTATGGGGGTTATCTACACAGGAAAGTTAGAGTGCCAGGATGGGAATTTACTGCATGTAACTATTTTACACAGCTGTTCTCTACAGTGAACAACCTAGCTGCATCCTAAGTAGGATTTTTTTTATGTGGTGTTTTCTTCCCCTGTAGATGCGGAGCTATCCAGCTCATATTCAATGGTCCCTGAAAAATGCTAACTGATCTTCAAGTTCTTCAAAACTATTTATTAAATCAAAAATATTGAAAATTTAGCCATCCCCCAATTTAATTTCTTTTTTAATTTTTTTTTTGTTTTGTTTACAGCAACACAAAATATTCTACGATATGTGATAGGTAGATGGAAGTTAAGAAAATATCCATCTGCATTTTTGCAAAGGATGCATTTGAAAGGGGCAGAAATTACCCAGTGCTTATGAACAGTCAGTGCCTCGAGGGATCTTCTTGGATCCAATCAACTACAGGGTCAAAAATGCTTCAAGCATACTCATCTTCTGACTTCTCTGGTACAGATTCGTTATACGTTTGCAAACAGCTTTGTGAAGAAAGTCTGACTATTGAATGTAAGCACATAATTCTGCTGACTCTAACTCAGGCATGTTGGTCTTACTCAAGGATTTTATTTTTTGAGGATTGTAATTTTTATTTCTGTGGCTGTTCTTTTCTGATTGTGTCAGTTTTTCTTGCAAAGGCAAACTAAGGTCTTTCAAACCATGTACAAGTGAAATTAAATTGCTAACATACAATTTGAGTTCTGAATGTATTCGGAATAATCTTTGCCAATTTGTTAAGGATAATACACTTGTTTTTTTCACTCATGAAATTAAGTCAATTAAAATTATAATAGATGAACTCTCAGAAACACCATTCTTGTATATTTTGACACAGAAAGCACAGAAATACTGAAGTAACACAGCTTCTTTCATCAGCACTTGTGAACATGTAGGGAACTATTCCAGAGATACATATCCTTCTTGATGTCTAAAATCTAAAAAAAAAAAAAAACAGATATAAGTCAAAATATGATACCATACTGTAGACAGTAATGGAGAGGAGGAGCAGGAGGAGAACAGAATAGGAGAGGAAGAAGGAATCCTACTTAAAGTATATCTTGAATGTCCCAAAAATAAAGGTGATGTTGATTGTGAATAAATAAGTAGTGGTAACCTGATTTTGATGTAGCACAGCTTCTCTAAAATTATATTTGTATGGCTCTACAGGATAATCGATGAGTTGAAAATATGTTTGTCTACTGTATAGATACTTTAATTGCCAAACGAAAACAGGATTAAGAAAAAATGCAGTTAAATTTGCTCTGAAGTCCTCCTAGGAGCAAGGATCCAGTTATTTTTTAACTATCTTTCTGTCAGTCTCCCACACCTACTCAACCTTAATCTACCTAATCATGCCCCTTAATGGCAGCACCCACAGTCATGATACAAATCCGGGAAGCTTATCTTCATCAATAACATACCGAGATTGAGTGCATCTTCGTCAGGTTTGCTGATTGGTGTGTTTGACACACCTGAGGGATAAGATGCCATCCAGCGGGACCTGGACAAAATCAAGAAGTGGGTCCATATGAACTTCATGAGGTTCAGCAAGGCCAAGTGCAAGGTCCTGCACATGGGATGGAGCAACCCCCAATATCTATACAGACTGGGGAATGATGGGATAGGGAGCAGCCCTGTGGAGAACTTGTGGGTAATGGTGGATGAAAAGCTGGAAATGAGCGGGCAGTGTGCACTCACAGCCCAGAAAGCCAACCATTTCTTGGGCTGCATTAAAAAAAGGTGATTCTGTGCCTCTACACCATTCCTGGAATACCCCACCTGGATTACTGAGTCAAGACATACAAGAAAGACATGGAACTGTTGAAGCACGCAGGAGGATCATGAAGATGACCAGAAGGATGGAACACCCCTCCCATAAGGAAAGGCTGAGAGAGTTGTGGTTGCTCAGCCCAGAGAAAAGAAGGCTCCAGGGAGACCTTATTGCAGCATTTCAGTACTTTAAGGGGGCTTATAAGAAAGATGGAGGACTTTTTAATAGGGCCTGTTGTGATAAAAAAAGGAGTAATGGTCTAAAACTAAAAGAGAGTAGGTTCAGACTAGGTATAAGGAAGAATTTTTTTATAATGAGGGTGGTGAAACACTGGAACAGGTTCTTAGAGAGGTAATAGGTGCCCCATCCCTGGAAATATTCAGTCAGGCTGAACAGGTCTCTGAGCAACCTGATCTAGTTACAGATGTCCCCGCTCATTGCAGGGGTGTTGAACTGGATGACTTTTAAAAGTCCCTTCCAACCCAAAACATTCTATGATTCCATGAAAGGTCAGTAGCCAAAATTCTAGGATTTTCTTAGAGATAGCTATGGATGGACAACATTTAGCTATAAATCTTGCATATATTCTGCTCCTCCTTCTACCTGCAAATGAGCCAGGTCCTACTATATTGGTAAGATATGAAACTAATCAGTTCTCAGGTATGCTTAGTAACTAGCAATGCTGGGATTTAAATCCTGGTTTAAATTCAGTCACATGAAGAAAACTGCATCAGTAAAAACCTGAAGATGTTAAGACGTGGTTTAAAGGCAGCCAGTAGCTCATCACCATGCAATGGCTCCCTCACCTCCCTCTTCCCCCTCCCTGAGCAGGATGGGGAGGAGCATTGAAAGAGTGTAAAACCCTCAGGTTAACATAAGAACAGTTTAATACAACATAATAGTAATAAAAATAGTAATAACAATTATATGGAAAATAGCAAAGGGAGAGATATAAAACTAAAAAGGGAAAGGGAAAAAACAGCAATAAACACAAGTGATGCACAGTACAATTGCTCACCACTCTCTGAGCAATACCCAGCCCAACCCGAGCAGCAATGTGGGCCTTCCGGGTAACTCCCCCTAGATCATATACTGGGCATGATGTGCTGTGGTATGGAATACCCCTTTAGCTAGTTTGGGTCACGTGTCTTGTCTCTGCTTCCTCCCAGTTTCCTGTGTCCCTCCTCAGTGTCAGAGCATGAGACTGAAAAGTCCTTGGTCAGAGTAAGGCTACAGAGCAACAACTAAAACACTGGTGTGTTATCAGCGTTGTTCTCAGACTAAAGCCAAAACACAGCTCTGTGACAGCTACTAGGAAGAAAATTAACTTGATCCCAGCTAAAACCAGGACAGAGTGAAGTAGAATTAGTGCTCCCTGGAACCCTTTAAAACTATTTACAGAAGGTAATATTTATTTTGTAACCAATATACCTAAAATTGACTGACAATAGTGCTCCAGCTTGCCTGTCCCATTATCTTGCAGAACTGTGCTCTCTAGGGATGCTGTCTAGGCAGGGCTTGCTCTGCAGCTGAATCACTCTGGATGTGATGAAAAACTAAAGGGAGAACTGAGAACCTGTTCTTTCATTGTACAATGAGGAACTTTTCCTTTAGACACATAGAAACATATGTTTAGGACAAAAGTGAAATCATCCATATGTACATACGTCATTTGTGATTCACTGCTCAAATGTTTTTTTCCAAACCAAATTGTGCTCATAGAGGGTGTAAAATAATGAACCATAAGCCCCAATGATAACAGTAGAATTAGCTTTGTCCCATAAAGTTTTATTTGCAAGTGAACCCAGATCTTGTTTGTGGACTGTAATCTAATGATCTATTGCAGCTGGTAGAGTAGGAAGAAAGTCCCACTTTAAATTTTGTTAAATATCATAGTAACATCTTCCTACAATGTATCTTCCTGCCAAATGGGATAGTCATGTGTTGGTGCATTTTGTTCTGTACCATCTCTGTTGTATTCCACACTTACTTTCCAATATCAAGAACTGGCTTTTAGGAGAAAGACAGATCCCTGAGGAAAGACTGAAAAAAAAAAAAATAGAAAGGACTTCCAGTTTCAATCGAACTGTTTCAGTAATCTGTAATTTTGTTATAAAGAGGCAAATTCAGCCCATTGTTAAAAATAGAGCAACTGATTTACTTGTAGGGGACCCTTAGGAATCAGCTGAAATTATAATGTTATTTTCGAGTGCTGCACATTCCACAGTTTAAGAAATGGCTTTCTTTGAAACGAAATCTCCTTGCAAATCTTTCTCCTCTCAAATAAATTCTATTTCATATATAATAATTTCATAGTTGCTGTCTTGAATGTTTTCTGTCATTATATATTTCACAGTTCTTGACTAAATTGAAATGATATTGTGCAAATTTAATTTTATATGCGTAAGTATCACTACCATGTTTCAACTTAAATGGAACTGATTTGCAAGTCAAACAATAGAGCATTTCCCAGCAAATAGATAAGACTGCTATATGCAAGCATGTTTGCAAATGTATCTCATAATCTTGAATTCAAGTTTTAGAAACCTGCAGTCAAACCTCCTACCTACATCTGTGAACAAACACATAAGCAACTGGGGGTCTGTTTAAACCTAGCAGATGGACGGTCCTTGCGTGAACAGATTGCAGGAGAGGCAGTGTGGGATGTAGCGCCACCCCTTTTGAACTGCAAACTCGAGCAGTCTGAGAAAAAGAAGTACACAATTAAGGCTCCACATCTCAGTTTTTTTCTAGATGGAGGCAAATTCTCTCCCACCCCACCTCCACAAAGTCCTTTTACTCAAGTGGTTTGATTTGCATTCACTTCCATTATGAGCAAATTGCTTCCTAATATTTCCCGATCTGCAGGACATGCTGAAATGCTCACACTTTGTGAAAGATAAAAATATGCTTAGGGCTAGTATCTGTGGAGGAGAGAGGTAGTTCTTGGATTTGATTTCTTTACAGCTGATCATTTTCTTTGGCTTGGTTATGTAAAGACAATATTGCATCTGAGTCTGATTTGGCTGTACTTCTCACTTTCTGCAAAGGGTGCTGTAAACTCAGGGTAGAGACTTTCATGAGCAAACTGCAGCACTGCCTGAACTAATTTTACTAATGAAAGCAGGAAGGCAGGTAATAATGACATGTTCCTCCTTGCTTATATCTGTGGGTCCTTCTACTGCTTTCTTGGCTCCCTTCACAGCTGCTCGTGTACCTTCATACAAAGTTTCTTTTTCTTTTTCTTTTTCTTTTTTTTTTTTTTTTAACTGAAAATCTCCCTATGATGTATTTTTGGGTCTTGCATCATTCAAATTCATACTGCCTGTCTCCTGCCAGTGGGTGCTGCACTTGGTTTCTCAGCTTCTCACAAAATCAACACAAAACCTCTTTACATGACTGCATAATTCCCTGTGTGATCTCCCTGAATTTAACTTCAAAGACCTTGATAAATTCATACGATAGCAACAAGCATATCAAATAAGGCCACTAGGAATGCAGTCTCTATAAAAGTAAATGTATTATCCTTGATACATTACAAACAAATGCAGCTTTGTTTCTAAGGTATAATTATTTTATAATGGGTCTTTAAGAAGCCCACTTTCATTCCATAAATTTTAATCTATGGGAAAAAAATACTTGTTTAAAGATTGTTTAATTCTTACTAGTGAATAGATGAGTAATTGAACTAACCAAAGCTGCTCAGTTTTCAATTCTTACCCTGCTTTTTGAATATTGAAACCTTGTTGACTTATTCTGGAGGTGGTATCAAAGATGAAGGAAAAACATGTTTTTATAATCCATTAATTTCCTCAGCACCATTATAATACCTCTGTTTAGGTTATTTGGGTATCTATAACAAAAACAAAGACCACATATTTTTTGTCTCACACTGGTAAGAGATGGATATAAAATTCTGTTCCATGAAACCAATGGCATTTTTATGCATTTGTTGTACTGTGGGAAACAGGAGAGGTGCCTAAGGACTGGAGGATGGCAAGTGTCACGCCAGTCTATAAGAAGGGCAAGAAAGAGGACCCGGGTAATTATAGACCAGTCAGCCTTACCTCCATCCCTGGAAAGGTGATGGAACAACTTATTCTTGACACCATCTCTAGACATATCAAGGATGAGGGGGTCGTTAAGAGCAGCCAACATGGTTTTACCAAGGGGAAGTCATGTTTGACCAACCTTATAGCCTTCTATGAGGAAGTAACTAGGTGGACGGATGGTGGTAGAGCAGTCAATGTGGTTTTTCTTGATTTCAGTAGGGCATTTGATACTGTCTCCCACAGCATCCTCATAGATAAGCTAAGGAAGTGTGGGCTTGATGATCAGGTAGTGAGGTGGATCAAGAGCTGGTTGAAGGGAAGAAGGCAGAGAGTTGTGGTCAGTGGGGCAGAATCTAGCTGGAGGTCTGTGACTAGTGGAGTCCCTCAGGGGTCGGTGCTGGGACCAGTGCTGTTTAATATTTTCATCAATGACCTGGATGAGGGAACTGAGTGCACCCTCAGCAAGTTTGCTGATGATACAAAACTGGGAGGAGTGGCTGCCACATCAGAAGGCTGTTTTGCCATTCAGCGAGACCTGGATAGGCTGGAGGGTTGGGCGGGGAAAAATTTGATGAAATTCAACAAGAGCAAGTGTAGAGTCTTGCATTTGGGGAAGAACAACCCCATGTACCAGTACAGGTTGGGGGTTGACCTGCTGGAAAGTAATGAAGGGGAAAGGGACCTGGGGATCCTGGTGGATAGGAGGATGACCATGAGCCAGCAATGTGCCCTTGTGGCCAAAAAGGCCAATGGCATCCTAGGGTGCATTAGAAAGGGTGTGGGTAGTAGGTCAAGAGAGGTTCTTCTTCCCCTCTATTCTGCTTGGTGAGGCCGCATCGGGAATATTGCATCCAGTTCTGGGCCCCTCAGTTCAAGAAGGACAGGGAATTGCTTGAAAGAGTCCAGCACAGAGCCACAAAGATGATTAAGGGAGTGGAACATCTGCCTTATGAGGAGAGGCTGAGGGAGCTGGGTCTCTTTAGCTTGGAGAAGAGGAGACTGAGGGGTGACCTCATCAATGTTTACAATTATGTAAAGGGTAGGTGTCAGGATGATGGAGCTAGGTTTTTTTCAGTGATGTCCAGTGACAGGACAAGGGGCAATGGGTGTAAACTGGAGCATAGGAGGTTCCATGTGAACATCAGGAAAAACTTTTTTACTCTGAGAGTGACAGAGCACTGGAACAGGTTGCCCAGGGGGGTTGTGGAGTCTCCTACATTGGAGATATTGAAGGCCTGCCTGGACAAGTTCTTGTGTGATGTACTCTAGGTTACCCTGCTCTTGCAGGAGGGTTGGACTAGATGATCTTTTGAGGTCCCTTCTAACCCTTGGGATTCTGTGATTCTGTGATTCTGTGATTCTGTAATTGTTCTTGCTAATAGGTAAAAGCAAAACCAGAATAATTCTTAATGCATGTTCCTTTGTTAGAAAAAAAGTATTAGGATATATTATGATTGGAGATTTTTCCCTGTCTTCTTCATTACTATGAAGAAAAAGCATCAACATTTTTCTATGACTGGCAAGCACTCGTTGAATAAGAGCAAATAATCTATCATGAGCCATATAATATCATGCATTTTTAATATGTAAATGTGCACACTTGTAGAGTCCTCACTGACCTATAGCAATTGCTGTCCATATTTTTATGTTTTTTTTTTCCCTTTCTAGCAGAAGTTTAGTAGAAATAGAACTGGAAATACAAATGAGATAGAGCAAAATTCCCCAAATGAGCTTCACGAAGAATTCACATTAAAGCTGAGTGAAAAAATACGCAGAAGGACAAAAAGCAGGCCAAAACACAGTAAAATCTCAAAGGAATATCTTGCATTATTTAAAAGTGTAGCATGCAAAGACCAAAGCAGAAATTGGACACTTAGAATATTACTATTTTTGTGTTCCTGACACAAAATAAAATTCCTAACAGTAGTCTTCATAGTCCTCACTTTTGATTCCATCACATGTACTCCAGAACAACACTTTAGAAAAGACCAGTACCAAAGATTTTTTAAAGCAAGTCAGTCTCCTGCTTTCTAAATATTTGCAGTATCAATGAATGATTTTAATGCTCATGAACTGTGCCAGACTTTCAGTCCGGCAGAGTGAAGTTTCTTTACTATCCATTGATCCAGTTGAGAGATGGCAGAGTATAGTTCCCTGCTACCACCTACCAGTGCTCTCACCGGGCAGAAACATTTCACTGAGTGGACTATTTTTCGATCTTTAACTCCAAGGACAAGGACTATGTCTGTATTTGTTTCTCTGTTTAACACAGTGTGAAGTTCATTACAGAGAATCAAACTATATGTAACAGTAACAATAGAAACAATAATTAATTATATGGTAGAGAGATGTTTATCCTTCCCACTGTCCTTGTTTAGATTGCTGAAAAGTTGGTAGTTACTTACAGTTGATCACCTCTAGCTATCTGTGACTTTTTACTCAGAAGGGAGGCGTTTGCTTTGTCTCCTTAAGGTGATGTTGTGGTTTAAGTTCAGCTGGTAACTCAGAGCCATGCAGCCACTCTCTCACTCTCCCCCCTTCCTCCCCCCAGCTCCCAGAGGGATAGGGAGGAGAATCGAAAGAATGTAACTCCCGCGGGTTGAGATAGGAACAGTCCAGTAACTAAGGTATAACACAAATCATGGCTGCTACCACCAATGATAATAATGATAAGGGAAATAACAAGGGAAGAGTATACAACCACTCACCACCAGCAGAACGATACCCAGCCAGACCAAGCAGTGATCTAACCCTTCCGGGTAATTGCCCCCAGTTTATATACTGGGCATGACATGCTGTGGTATGGAATACCTCTTTGGCTAGTTTGGGTCAGGTGTCCTGTTTCTGCTTCCTCCCGGCTTCCCCTCCTCCCTGGCAGAGCATGAGATTCAGAAAGTCCTTGGTCAGACTAAACATTACTTAGCAACCACTAAAAACATCGGTGTTATCAGCATTGTTCCCAGGCCAAAAGTCAAAACCACAGCACTGCACCAGCTACTTAAGAAAGAGAAAAATGGCTGCTACCGCTGAACCCAGGACAGGCGATTAGTAAACATTTTGACCTAGTAATTTCTGAGGTGAAGACAACTGTTCTTTCCTTGTTTGTAAATGAACATTATCAAAGCAAATAACGTATGGCTGAGCTTTAAACTACTTGTTGAAATAAATCCATTCTTAAAGCAAGAATTCTTAGTTTTGCAGGATGCATTGCATGCGTTAGCATACTCTTTTAAGGGTTAGTTTTCCTCAGTGTTAGAAAATTGCATCTTACTTCTAATTTCATTTTTCCTGCTCTCAGCACAATTGTTTCCACAGAATTTGAATCAAAACAACCCCCAAATCACTCTGCATATGCAGGTTTCATATTAATAGCACTGTAAGCATCTTGAATGTCAATGTTGCAAAGTGGAATGGTGTGGGGCGAAAAGACAACCTCACAGCTGAAATGTTGCATCTTTGCCAGTTTTAGGAGATGATAAGTTTTTTCTTGTGGTTTTGAAATAGCTCTATCTCAGTAAAACAGTTCAGAATTATCTTTTTGGTCACTGTAAGAATATGGCTTCTTAAGAAGTAGTTTATTAACATGTTTGGGATTTGGAGGGCTTACTTGCTGTATTAGACTCAGTAAAAGCACTGTTTATGTATTTCCATGGTAGTATGAAGTTTCACATCCTTTAATCTCAACTCTGGAAAGACTTCTGGTGAAGTCAAAGGAAGGTTGTTTTGCTAAGTAAATAAATACTGATAAAGTGCTATGAGATTGCTCTTATATTAGTAGAATTGTTTGCATGTAGTCTGGATTTACTCTTGTAACATAACAGGTGTTTAATGGAGGCTTAGGATAATTTCTTCCTGCATATTTTCAATGGCTGTTGTTTTCAACTGAATGATTTTCAGGCATAGTCCAGGTCATTTTATTAATATATTTTTTGCTCAAATTTGGGACCAAAATATGGAGACGCACAATGACTTAGGCAATACTTTTGGCTCTGGCATGAAACTTTTTGAACAGGCTGTCATGTAGCTACTACATCAGAGATATGGTAGCTTAGAGGCTAGTTAATTTGTATGCAGCAGCAAGGACAAAAAAATTCCTTGTATTTCAAATATTCCTTGGTACTTGCTCAGCCATCAACCCAAGAGAGGGCTCCAGAGCAGCCTGATAGACACCACGTCTTGTAGTACAGAGATATGAGCTGGCTGGGGCTAAAGAAGATGGCTAAAGTCCCATTTCCTACTCAGAATGTTCCCATGCCTGTTCTGCAGCATATTCATTCAGCTTGATCATTATTCAGAAAAATAAAAAATCTGTAGGAAAATCAGAGAAAAGAAAATAAAAAATATTGGAAAGGAGGGAGGAATGAGATATCTTTTAGGTTTGGGCCTATTCTCAATGCAGCAAAGGCACCAACAAAATGGAGTGAGTTTACTGGAAGTCCCCTGCACATAGTGACTCTGTCCACTTGTGTCCAGGTGCTGGCAACAGGAAGCCTGCAAGGGCAGCCTCTGTGAGGAGATGCCAGGGGCTGCCCTGTGCTGGACACAGCTGGTTACAACTGGATTCAGCCATGCCCAGTGGACCGATTGCAGGACACAGCAGAACCCATCAGCCAAAATGATGGCACCTCTGGAAAAACGTATTTAAAAAAGAGTAAAAGCTCTGCACAGCCAGTGAGGAGTGTGGAAAGACAGGGAGAAATAATCCTGCAACCACCAGATTCAGAGAACAAGGTGATGCTTTAGGTGCTAGACCGCACTTGCAGCCCAAGGGGAGACCATAGTGGAGTAGATATTTCCCTGCAGCACAGACAGGAGTCCGACACTGGAGGAGGTTTACCCTAAAGGACTGCAGCCCATGGAGCGGGGACACGCTTGTGCAGAGGGAAAATGTGAGGAGGTACTGTTGTGCATTGACCATAATCCACCGTTACCTACCACTCTCATGTTGTTCAAGGCTGACAATGTGAAGGAATGGGGACAGTGTGAATAGGATTTTTGTTTTTCAACATGTAGTTGCTGTTTCTCTCAGTTGTATAACATAAGCCACCTATGTCAATGTCTGAAGCTGTGCAACAGCTGGATTGTTAAGTCTATGTCTTTCGTAAATCTTTATTCTTGCTGTTACTCCTTTGTAACTTAGACAAATACAGTTATGGAAGAGCATCACATTTGGTTTATAGTGACATAAAATATATTTTCTGATATCGTGGAATCAGAATCACAGAATAGTTAGGGTTGGAAAGGACTTTGAGACTGCGAAGTTCCAACCCCCCTGCCATGTGCAGGGATGCCTCACACTACACCATGCTGCCCAAGACTCCATCTAAACTGGTCTTGATCATTGCCAGGGATGGGGTATTTACTGCTTCTCTGGGCAGCCTGTTCTAGTGCCTCACCATCCTCACAGTAAAGAACATCTTCCTTATATCTGACCTGAACTTCCCCTGTTTAACTTTGAACCCATCACCCCTTGTCCTATCCCTCAAAATGGTCTTTATGGCTTTGTGTTTTGACTTTTTCCTTATCTTTGAGACACTCATATTTGCTAGCTAAAAAGCAGCCTAGTGAATGAAGACTTAGAAAGACAGCTGAATAGTGAAAGAACTTCTTGATATTTGGAAATGCTTTTGACCTAAATAATGTGGGCGATTTTAAATGCAGCAGCAAGCAGTTAAGCACTTTACATTCCATGACAGAACCTTTTAAAAGTCCTGCTGTAATCATTTTAATATTTTTCACTTTTTGGTACAGTGAAATCATCACATTCTTATAAAAAATGTTGAACAAAGTAGTCTAGTTCCCTTTCAGGAAAAAAAGTAAAAAAAAAAAAAAAAATCTATTTTTTCTTGAAATTCCTATATCTGACATTTGATTAGGGAAAAAAATGCTGAACATGACTCAGAACACTAAAGCTGTCACTTGATGATGGATCAATACCTCAGATTGGCAGAATTCTTTGGAAATGGTTTTATGTAGATATTATAGTCATAAAGCAATTTGAATGCATTATAATGGAAATGGATTGCCAGAATGTGTAAATCCAGTATAAAAAGATCAGGATAAAACTTAAAAATGTCTGTAATAGAAAAAGGCCAGAAACTGATGCTGTATGTCTGTACGTCTTTCTTTAAGAAAACCACTAGACCATGGAGGAAGGTACACATTCTGGTACAAGAAATTAGGTCGTATTTCTAGATTTTCAGGTTTTTTTTTCCTCAGGTGCCAAGAGTAGCAAGAGTGAGCTACTCTGCAAGGGAAGGGGAGGTTAAGATATGACTTTTGAGATGGGCCAAAGGGAAAACCCTTGATGATACCTGTCACAACTTTCTCAGAGAGTTCTTTTCACAGTTGCCCAATCCACGGTTATATAGCTTCGCCAAAGCCCAACAAGGAAGGGAAGAGGTTATGGAACCTATTAGTGACCTCATGGCACTGACATCAGTCATAGAAGGCTGGAAGAAACCTGAAGAATCATCTGGTCTAACCTAGACTAGATATTCCAGCACCCTGTCCAGCCTAATCTTACAAGTATCCAACATTGTGGAATCCATCACTTCCCTGGGGAGATTATCCCAATGACTGAATGCTCTCAGTGTTAAAATATTTTGTCTTGTACCTAGTCAGAATCTTACCAGGAGTAACTTGTGCCCATTACCCCTCATCTTTTCCATGCGACTCCTCTTAAAAGGGACTCTCTGTAGCCACAAAGACTTAGGACATATCCAATGCATGCATCTGAAACCTGAAGTAAGGAAATCTGCCCCAACCCCTGGTCAGTGGTAAGGTGTCCATATCACACTCTGTTTACTTTGTTTCTAAGTATTGAGCTAGATTATCTCTCATGCTTTATTCTCTTCATGTTCCTATTCCTTAATGGGTAGTACAGATATTAATGGAAACAGCACAAGCTCCATTAAACCAGCCATGTCTCCTCTGTCTGAGGATGAGTGCTAGTACAGGATTTAGAAACAATGGTGTATGCTCAAGAGTTCTGACCATTTGATTCTCTTGCTGTCAAAAGGTCTAAGATAAAGTTTATATCAATTTTAGTTGCCTTTTATGCTTTGACATAGGTTGGGGCTGAGCAACCGAAGTTTTTAAACCTGCACATCTATGCCTTTTTTTATATGACTATTTTTATATTTATTTTTATTGTATGTGAAATTTTTATATGCTTAGGTATTATAGAAAAAAACCCTCAACGTAGTGGTACTGCAGCATGCACTGACCGCTAAGAAATTGCAAAAGGGTTCTAATGCACATCATCTGCCTGGAGCAAAACTCATAATTAGCAGGTTTTTGTCTAATTTGTTTTATTCTAATATTATATATATGTGTGTGCATGTATATATGTTTAACTATATCATATATTCTGATATATACATGGGAAACCAAAGGTTCATGTATGAACTATCTGAGCAACATCTGTAAAAATTAGATGACTGTGGGGTAGGCTGCAGAGAACAAAAAAGTAGAATTCCAATTAAGAAAGTATTAGGAGTTCTCATTTGGACATAACTTTGTTAGTTTTAAATGGCGTAAGAATGCATTGCACAGAGTATCCAAGCCAATGCTTTCACTGAGATTTTAATGTTCTTTTAAAACAGAAATTAACACCAGAAATTATATTTGCCTTCTTTTAGACACTTCCAAAATTCCTCTTGGATCAAAACTTCATCTACTTTTGCACACAGTGAGCTTTGCATGCAATTGCAGATACTCAAGGTCCTTGCTAGTGTGTGGAATTGCTTCCATTATTCTTGAAAAAAACCCTCATGCTTATTCTGCAGATAATGTAAAAAATTCTCTATTATATCTTCTAATATTGGTCCAAATGCTGCTGCTTTCTGACTCTCAGTTTGCATTTTAACCACAGTGTCCTTCAAGATGGACATTACATAACAAAGGAAATAAAAGTGACCTGCAGCCCAGCTGTGCCCTAGCTTTGAACCAGCATTTGAGCATCATTGTTTCAGAGAGCACTTTAGGTAGCTCCTGCTGAACTCCAGAAAGCATGCTTCCTAGTCCAGCAAAAAGCTTCTTATTAACTCAAAATATCTACGGTAAATACGATGAACTTTTCAGTCCTGCAATAGTCAACGGATTGGATGGCATCTCTTGATTAGCGCTGGAATCTCACCCACCTACATTTCCTACTCCACTGCTGAATTTTAAGTCCTGGGACAACAATTTTTTTTTTTTCTTTCCTTTAAAATAAAGCTGGGTTTGCTCTGAGTGATTTTAAATGGATAAATTACAGCAGGATGAAACTCAGAACCTGACTGACACATTGTTGCTGTACTTTCATGCAGTAATCGGCACTGCATTGCAAGGCTTCTCTTGTATAGTTAGGATTGCTTCAAATTGCCCTTATGTTATGATAGATTAAATTAAGTAATCCATAAATATAGAAGCTTCTTCATTCTTTTATTTACAAGACTAACAGTTAGGAATATATCAGATATTGAAGATGTGAATATCACCAGTAGAAAGATTAACAAATTTAATGTAAAAGTGATGAATAGCTCTTGATAGCTGTTAGTAAAAACAAATAACGTAAAGAAAATCTTGGAGACTTCTTTTTATTAGTTGCTGTTAAGCATAATATCATATTTTCCTTTTAAGACTTGATGTGACCATATGCTTCTGTTCATATAAATTCTTGTAACACTTTACATTTTCTTTGAGTTATAAAATCATAGTTACTTCCTTTTATTACGGAATATTGTAAAAATAGAATCCATATATGATTCTGGCAATTGCAATGTCCCAGCTTTGTCCATACACTGCTGGAGTACTTCTTTCCAACCATTTCCCTATAAAGTTGGGTTATTGCTACATTGCTTCATCACAAAGCAGTTCCAGCTGTAATATGTGGAACTTAACAACTAATTCAAAGATACGTTCATATTGTGAGTTTTTCCACAATTCTATAGAATCATAGAATAATTAGGGTTGGAAAGGACCTCAAGATCATCTAGTTCCAACCCCCCTGCCATGGGCAGGGACACCTCACACTAAACCATCCCACCTGTCCTGGGTTTACCAGGAGCCGTTTTGCTCCTTCTTAGTAACTGGTGCAAGCTCTGTGTTTTGACTTCCAGCCTGGGCAGAGAGCTGATAACACTGATTGTTTTTAATTGTTGCTAAGTAATGTTTATTCTGGCCAAGGACTCTGTGTCTCTTGCTCTGCTGGGGACAAGGGGAGGCCAGGAGGAAGCAGAGACAGGACACCTGACCCAAACTAGCCAAAGAGGTATTCCATACCACAGCAGGTCATGCCCAGGGAGGTAACTGGGAGTTACCCGGAAGGGCACGCTCTCTCTCTTCGGGGGGGTCAAACTCATTCAGTAGTGGTATCATATTCTCTTGTTATTTTCTCTTATCAATATTATCATTGGTGGTAGCAGCAGTGATTTGTGTTATACCTTAGTTACTGGGCTGTCCTTATCTCAACCCGTGGGAGTTACATTCTCCTGATTCTCCTTCCCATCCCTCCGGGAGTGGGGAGAGTTGGGGCGGGGGGTGAGTGGACAACCTGTGTGGATTGGTTTAAAACGCGACACCACGCAAGGCTTCATCCAACCTGGCCTTGAACACCGCCAGGGATGGAGCATTCACAACCTCCTTGGGCAACCGATTCCAGTGTCTCACCACCCTAACAGGAAAGAATTTCCTCCTTATATCCAATCTAAACTTCCCCTGTTTAAGTTTTAACCCGTTGCCCCTTGTCCTGTCACTACAGTCCCTGACGAAGAGTCCTTCCCCAGCATCCCTATAGGCCCCCTTCAGATACTGGAAGGCTGCACTGTTTGTGAAGTTTTACAGTACTTATCTGTCTTTTCCCTATAGGCCTCAAATCCTGAAACAGAGAAAAATAAATTTTCAGTCTGTATAGGGCTCACTGAAGAACACATAATTGACAGGTCATCAAATTGTGAAATTTTCTCTCTTAAACCAGCTAATAAAAGTGTAATGCAAGTTAAATGTGTAATATAAATGAACACTAATAACTGATGTGGTTTATTTATGCCTTTCCATGACACATTCCTTGTCCTTCTAAAACTACTAAGAAGTCTACTGACTAAAACTTGCCTAGCACTGTTGTGAACTGCAGAAGATGTATTTATTATATCTATCACTTTCAGATGAGATAACTGAAGCACAGAGAGGTTTCTGAATGTCTTAGGCAGTATTCACAAACCCTGCCTTGACGGCTGCATTTCAATAGTAACCACTTTAAAAAACTGGTATGATTCCTTTTCCCCAGATATGAAGATGATAATCAGAGAACTCAGATAATTATGATAAATATTAAAAATAACATAACACTTGCGAAAGTTTAAATTTTCATGTAAGTGATGTGAAATCAGCATAATAGAAGAGGTGTTTCTACAACTCATTGCATTCTTTCAGAAAATATCAGTAAAGAAGTAAATTTTTGTTAAAGGAACTTCTGTAAAAACAAACAAGAAAAAAATCTAAGTACAAGAACTCTGAACAAGAAGACAAAAATTCTTAGCAGATTTTTTTGTCTCATGTCTAGAGCAGGAGGTTGTATCCATTCCACATGATGTTGTTGGGCTAAAGACCTGCTTCCTCTAACACTGGACAAAAATCAAAGATTTTTCAGATTAACAACACTTGATTAACTTACAAAAATATCTTAAAGGAATTAGGATAAGACCTGACTGGAAATTGGTTTTATTTCATATTTCAGTCTGAAAAAGCCTTATCTCCACACTAATCTGAGAACAACCCCAGTTTCCATAGAAAGAGAGTGTGTGGTCCATCTACTAGTAGATAGCTAGCAAACACACCACAAGAGTAGTGTGTTCAGGGTATAAAGAGCAGGGCAGAAATGTAGTACAGCTAGAGCAACAGCAATGAGTTGTGGTCTAAAATGTCAGGAGGAGAGACAAGGATGCCATTTTCTAAGAAAATTCTGCTGTCTCCATTAGGACCAAAAACTCCTGGCACTAGGCGTCCATGTAACACCTTGACAATTGAACTTCTATGATTAATAGCACAATGACAAATGCCAACATATTCAAGGCAGCAGCAGAAAAGGGAGATTTCATTGTAGTTGTTTGCAAACATAACTATATCCAGAAGCTCCTTTTCAAAACCATAGGAAAATATTTTTCCTTATCGAGGTTCCTGACTATGGTATTATATATCATATATGCAGCTTCTTTTTATTGATGGAGTGACCAAATATAAAGGTGTCAATGTTTGTGTGAGGTAAGATGATAGAGTGGGGAAAATATTAAAAATAATACGCTTTCTAAGTTACAAAGTCCAATTTTTAAGACATAAATAATTCCTTTTAAAATGTGAAGATGTCTTTACACCATCTCTTGATACCAAAATGTAGTGACAGGAGGATCTGTTACATGTTCTGTAAAAAGAGGTGCCCTTTGAGCCTATCGTGTTTTTGCAGTGTTTTGAACAGCAGGAGTGCTACTGGGCTTCCAAATCATAGTGATCCAAAAATAGTTTTTCTGCTTCTCTTACTGATGATTAATTAGGAGCAGTTTCCACAAAGGAATGTATGTATAAGATATGGATCCTGGACAAAGTCTATACAGGTAACTGAGCCAGAAACAGAGAAGTGTTGTAAACCCTTGAAGACTTCCTTCTGACTTGGCCAAAAAGTGATATCAGTGATGTAAAGGCCATCACAACTGCTGACTGTGTCAGCAAAAATGTAAGCTACTCATGAGGTTAGCTGATGCTACAGAAAGGAGAATTTCAAGCAATTAAATTCTATTATCTATTAAGTTAATTTATTAGGTGGCAATCTACCAATCAAATGCCATGTTGTCATGCCAGACTTTAGCTGTTGGGATGACAACAGAAGACAGCTTGCTGAATCCTCCTGTATTTCAGGTCTTCTGGCAATTTAAAGCTCAGAGCATCAAGTGGAGGCTGAATGTGGCTTTGAGCCAACAGACAATTTATGAAGCAAGCATATAATAGCAGAATCTCATCAAGAATGTAGAGTGCTAGTGACTATGGTCCTATTTTCTTTTTATGTTATTAGAAATGTGTTAATCTCGCAGTTCTTGAGAACAAGAGTCATTGGGTTGATTTTCTGTAACAAAGGAAGCTCAGACAGCAGCAGAATAAGATTCTCTTTTCTGCTTTGTAATATGCTTCAGCATCAGACCTTGTTGCATGTTCATTGTTTAAAAAAACTTCAAAGGATAATTGCTTTCTCTCTTAAACTGAAGCTTACGTAAAACTTTTACTTAGGTAAAGATTTTCATTTTTCCCCGGATAGGGAAGAAACAGAAATATTTTTGTTGCTGATTTTCTTTAAAAATCATAGAAAACATTGAAAACAGTTAAACCCCCTTGAAATGTATTGAAAATATTAGGATATATTTCCAATATGTTTTATGAATGTCTATTCTCAAGAAAAACACAACTCCTGGCAAGCAATGCCACTTTCAGTTTAGTCATTGTTGTAATAAAAGAAAGAAATAGCCTTCAAAAAGAAAAGAAGTAAGCCAAAATAAATAGAATCTGTTCAAACAGTTGAAAAGAAATTTATTATTTTACAGGGAAATTCACACGGACGATGGGATTTCACATAAGATACACTAGATGTGGGGCTGTGGCGTATGCTCGTACTGTAATACCTATGCATTATTCTTTTGAACATAAGAATAAAAATAACAATGCAATAATTGATAGTTCTGTAGTGATTTATCATGTCAGTATTTTTTAAACTGTATTAGTAGATTAAATATTAGTAGCTACAAGACAATAGTATTAGCAATAATATTGATAGCTGTCTAAATGTACGTCAGCGGTAGTACATGTATAAGTTTGTGCATATTTTGGTTTTATTATATATTTTGTAAATTATTGTTAGTGTAGGGCTTAAAGATGTGGCACAGGTCATCAGCTGCTAAAGATCTTACCACTTTACAAGGTCACAGTCTGTAGTATTAAAAGTGTAAGAATGCTGCAAAGTGTCTAAACATTTGAACATTTAAAAGGAAATACACAAAAAGCCAGGGAGGCCTGATTTTTAACATATCCTTTTGAGACAAAGATACCAAAAAAAATTTCTTTTTATGCAGCCTTTGAGAGGTATAGCCGTATGGAATCATGTATAGTCTATGAGAACGTAAACAAGAAGGCACATATGATAGTACAGGAATTGCTCATTTTGCCATTTTTAGAATTACCATTATTTCTTTGCAATTTCTATTTTCCTTTCATGTTGTTACTTTTTGTCCCATTATGAATAGCTTTTGTAATACAAATCTCTTTCCCCAAAAGATTCCAGTTTAACTAGACAATAAAGTCTATTTAAATATTAGTTTATTTTTTTCAACAATATCAGCACACTATTAATTATTTGAAATAATTTCTGTGGGTGAGACTATCCAAGGATTAATTAGACTACAGAGAAAGAAATAGGAAGTGGAGAGAAACTATTGTAGGGAAGTGGGTTTGATGTGACTAGAAAGAGGTGAGGGAAGGAGATTTATGTGGAAGAGGGGAAAACATTGAAATGGAAAGTCAGTTTGATGCTGGGAATAAGAAGTCTCATAAAAACTCCTAGAATATTTTTGGAAATTCAGGCATCCTTGCTTTGATCAGGAATTTGTTTTGTGTTTTTTATTAACTAAGGTTTTTGTAGCCTGGTGGGGTACAAATAAAGATGTCAGAAGCTTTCCCCATGTGTCCCATAGAGCCAACGCCAGCCAGCTCCAAGACAGACCCACTGCTGGCTAAGGCTGAGCTCTTCAGCAGCAGTGGTAGTGTTTATGAGATAACCCAGTTAAGAAAGATTAAAAAAATCAAAACCTGTGAAACTGCACCTGAAGAGAGTATGTGAGAGTATATAAGAAACGGCTCACAAATGGGACCCCACGCTAGAGCAAGACAAAATGTGAGAAGTCCTCTACCTCAGGAGGAAGGAGCGACAGAGACAATATGTGATGAACTGACCACAAACCCCATTATCCATGTGGGGAAGAGGTAAAGAATTCAAGAGTGAAGCTGAGACCAGGAAGAAGGGAGGGGTATGGGGAAGGTGTTTTTAAGATTTAGTTTTATTTCTCACTATCCTACTCTGGTTTAATTCATAATAAATTAAACTAATTTCACCAAACTGAGTCTGTTTTGCCCATGACTGTAATTAGTGAGTGATCTCTCCCTGTCCTTATCTCGATCAACAAGCTTTTCATTATATTTTCTCTCCCTTGCCCAGCTGAGGAGGGGTATAATAGCGCAGTTTTGGTGGGCACCTGACATCTAGCCACTGTCAACCCGCCACAGCCATTAAAGAGGTTACAGTTTTTACTCTTTGCAGGAGTATATGGGTATCTGGTCAGAAGACTGAAGATGCAGAAGGATGAATTCTGTACTTGGCATGTTGAATATTGTGTAATATGAGATTTTCAAAGTCGTAAGTTAGCTATATTTTAATAGCTTTTTGCATGCAACCATTCATAAGATAGATTCAAATTTTCATTCTGAAGTATAGTAACTGAAATAGTTCTTTAAAATAATGACTGAGCATGGGAAAACAATTTATTTCCCTCACTTACTTTCTAAAATTGACATTTATTGATTTTTAGGAGTAAATTTAGTGTGTGGCAGATATTCCACAATAACTATCATGGCTCAGATTTTGGCCATATGTTCTTGTGATTTAATTTTCTTTTTTAATAATGGAAAATGCAAGGTATGTCTTACTATATGCAGTGCTACAGCTACCAGCCATAACACAAACAGACATTTCACTTTTTTTAGCAATTTCCAACAATTAAGCCCTATAAATTCTGAACTGAAATGAATTAGAAGGCCCTGGGTCTGATCTGCCTCGCTTAAAACCTTTACTTCCAAACATGAAGCCTGCTGTGTGATTGAAATGCATCTTGGGGTATGGATTTCAAAAATTTCCTCTGAATCACTACATTTTCAGCTAGGCCTCACTGCTTCCATTTTTTTTTTTTGTTTTCAAATAGGCCGTGAGAGATGCATTGACCTGAAATTAACAGATTTAGAGAAATTATATTAAAATAAAAACACCAATACTAAGACTCTCAAAGTTAGTATTACCCTGTAATAAAAAGTAAGATATAGAACTATCTAAATGGCATACAAATCCTTTATTGTAAACTTTTTCTAAGTCATTTTAATCAGATAAATGTACAGTATTATAGTTCATATCTGTGTTTAGGATACTTGAGATATTAATTTAGGGTTATGAGAGGGTTTTTTTCTGTCTACACTCTGGATAGACTGATAAGCAAAGAGATCTTTTTTATTAATCTGTTTGTTATTGCACACATAAACAAAGATTGAGTTAATCCTTGATGGGATCAGCAATGGTAAATTGAAGCAAAGCACAGGAAATTGCAGGCTGAAATCAAGCTGAGATCCAGTTTATTTAGGTATAGAATTTTCATAAGCATTCTAAAACCAAATTGGTTAAAATAACTCAATGAGATGACTGCTTCATCTTTACAGAGGACCTTGAACAATTTACCAAGTTACCTAGGGTGAAATAGAGATGTGCTTTCCCCGAGTATACACATATACTGGCATATATTTGTGGAAGGAATTCTTTGATGCCAGTAATAATTATTCTAATTAGTTCTCACTTCACAAAACTTTGAGTTTCGAGTTGCATTAGTCTTTTGTCCATAAGAGAAAGGTAAGTGAGTACAATGAAACATATGGCAAATAAACTAATGGCAGAAAACCAGAGCAAGTTAAATAATACAAAATAAACACCCAAGGTTTTCAGATGTTTGAATGCCAATTTCAACAACTAAAAGTAGTTCCAGAATCCCTTCACTTATGCATATCTTTTTATCTTTGATGGGAAACAGTTAACTGCTTTTGGTTTTGAGGCAATTTAGCTGATGCTGCATTGTGTGAAGCTAGTTTTACACTGCAAATATGTTGAAATCAAGGAAGAAAAACATTCTTGTTAATCAAGTCCTGTGAGTTCTTTTCCCAGCATTTTAGGCATTATCACCCTTATTGATTTGTTTATTGCTTCTTAACAGGCTCCTTTGTTAGTCCTTCTTATCATCAACTTGCACCACAAAAGACTAGGATCTTAAACCTGATTTTTCTGCTTTCAAGTTAGTGTTACATCACTGATTTTATTTGAACACATCTCCATTTCTACCTGTTTAATAAGATAATCAAATACATGTGATAGTTAAGTATCTTTTTCCATAGCAGTGCTAAGACCCCATGTTAACCTCTTTCTAACCTCTCTCCAGTGAGATTTTATTCCTTATTCAGCAAGGTAGCATCATACTAATTTTATGGGCTTGTACTGGACTCTATTGCAAAGCCTTCAGCGAAGGCTAGATAAACTGCATTAACTTTAACAAATTTCTTCACCAAGGTAGTAATTTCATCACAGGTTTGTAAATGCTTTGATGTGATATGTTCTTTACAAAACTGTTCTGCTTATCACACATCATGTCCTCAGTTAAGTGCTTACATATTGATTCCTTTACCATGCATGCTAGTAACTAATATAGTCGTAATAACACCCCGATATTTTTTATACTACAGTAGAATATTATTTTATCAATTGCTGTAGTCAACATAGAGGCTTTTCAGAGATGACTCCTGGAGAAATAACCACATTAAAAAACTTGTTATAATACCTTTTTGTGGTTTCATGATCGCTTTTATGACTGTGTTGGATTTTTATATCATTGCTGTTCTTATAATAAATAGTTACACTAAATTTTGTCCCAACAAATTGAGTCTGCTATCTGTTTATCCATGAAATAGAAAGTAGTTTACAGAACATTGAAAGTTCTGCAAGATGCAGGCCGAGCTTGAGAAAGCAGTTGAGGGCTTTGTCTGTACATGAGATCCATGTATGGGACCTGCTGGTAGAACAGCCATCACTTTTCCTTTCAAGTCTGACCTCTGACATAGGCTGACAAGTGAGAGCTGCATAGCAATGACTAATCATTTTACACTTGGCTGAGTGCCTTCTGCCTATCAGTTATATATTGGAATGGTAGCTATAAATCAGTCTTATATTTAATTAGCAAAAGTAATTTCTCCACGTGACCTGATACATTGCATTTCATATAGGTTTTATAAAATTCATTAGTACTATTTATTTAATTCTTGAAGGAGCAGCTGTGAGATTAGGTGTGTAAAAGCAGAGACAATTGTGACTACAGGGAGTTAGTAGTTAGAGGATGCCATTTTCTAATCTGCAAAATCTCTCAAGAGGGGCTGAGTCACTTCAAATGTTCATCTACTGTAAATATATAGAGGACACTCAGCAATGAAATATTTGAATGTGAATGTAGAAAAGGTAGGACACAAAAAGCAACGTAATTCTAAAATAACCCTTAACATTACATAAGTTCTTGCTTGTTAGAAGTCTTTATGTCACATGCAGCAAGTATAAATAAAACAAATGTGTCTCTACTCTTGTTTGCTTCTTTCTGCCCGAGGACCAGGTTTGTGACATCTAGATATCTCAAAGACCAACAGAAAGCACGATTTCTCAGTTGTGGAGGGTAAAGAATGGGAAAAATCATAAAAGACCATCTTGCTTTGACTTCGCATATGAGAATTGATTCGGAGAAAACTCCAGGAACAAACTTGCCAACAAAGTTTTCAAGCTGACAAGCAGGTATTCTTTATTGCGGCGCCGGGAGACACGGGGGATAGCTCCACCTAACGTGTGTCTCTCTGTTGCTCCACAAGCTGTCCTTATATAGTCCCTGGGCATACATACATTACGTCATTTTCCAGAAAGTTCCCCGCATGCGTACAGAATTGTGGTGGTGTCTCTGAGGGTCGTTTACTTCTTCCAACAATCTTCATCACTTCTGGCAGCCTTTGGAGCACACGCAGTAGATGCTCATACCAGTTTAATTGGTTCATTAGAACAGGAGACCTAATAATCCTCCTGTCCTCCTACTTATCAGTTAGTTTAACTGTAGTCCATCCTGGACACCTGCCATTCCCAGATACTCCTTATCCATGTGTCCTGTTCTTCTAGACTGTTTTTCTTAAAACTGTGTCAACTATAACAATTTATCTTGTACAGGAATGCTCAGTGTATTCTCTAGCTGCACTCTATTTTTTTCTATGTATCATGCACTTTAGTAATTTTCCATTGCTACTGTTACAAGGCCATCAAACTTAACATTACTTAAAACTGACTCTAAAGGTTTATGTATTCCATTTTGTGATTTTCTGTCTCCCTTGTTTCAGAATATTTAAAGCTAAAACTGACTCAAAATGCTTACAAAAATATAGAAAAAAATCAGAACTGCAGTATAAAATCAGAAAGACCAAAGGATTTTCCTGTATGGTAGATATCATGTCACATGTAAGAGAGAAAGGAAAACAAAAATACAATAAGAAGAAGACGAAGGGAGGTATGGACTCATTATTCATCAAAGAAGACAAAAAGCTGAAGTGTTTTGTGCTGTCTCACTAAAAAGGTGAATTGCAGTTAGCCAACATAATCAACACAAGCAACAGGCTGCCATAGGGTAATAATATATCTTAATAGATTTTAAAACGCATTTTAAGAGGCACGAGCAATGGAGCTTTATCTTACTTAATAACCTTAAAAAAATGGTGAAAAGATCTCCAATATAATCACGATTACCTTTGAGAAGTCAAGAACAGGTGAGGTTCTCGATAACTGACAAATAGAAAATATAGAAGCATATTGATGCATATGGGTGCCTAAATCAGGTAATTAGTTTCCCAGCTGCCATGTATAGGCACAGGAGAAGAGACATGGTTTCACATAGTTTCCTAGGCAGATATGGAGTCTAATCTTAGGCTTCCTTAAGCACTACTCTCCTTTGTTTTGTGGTTTGTTTACAGTGCTTTTTGTTTGTTTGGGTTCTTTTTTCTCTTCTCCATTGATTCTATTTGAAGCCAATTCTGGCATCTAAATGAGATTCTAAAATTATGTGAGATGCAGTGTGAATATCTCTCATACCACCTGCCTTTCAAAGACGAAAGAAGAGAAACAGTGATAGATCTGTCAATTTAGGTTGAATTCTTCAAAAACACTCAGAGCAAAAAATTTAAACTATTTTTAAACACAAAGATTGAAGAATAAGTAAGGAATAGCCACTTTATTTCTTTATTTGTTAAAGCCAAATAGTTTCAGATCAATGTAATTTCTTTCAGTGACAGGGTGAGGCATCTTATAGGTAAAAAAGAGAGTAGATGCCGCACAGCTTCACTTCAGCAAAACTTTTTACAATATCTTGTATTCTCATAGGTGTACTAGAGAAACATGAAACAAATTACTAACGTAAATGCAGTATCATCTGTAAAGTATACTTAGATATTAATTACAAGTGTTTCACCCTCTTACTGGTAGGATGTATTAAGATGAAGTCTGCTGCCTCCAGTAAACTAAGATTTTTTTTATTAAAAGCTAATGCAGAATAGGTTTATTAATTTTCAGTTAACCCAGCCAGGAGGGGCTTCATCACTTTTGGAAGAGTCCACAGCATGATTAAATTTAATTACATGATGCCGAATTGAACAACTTTTATCATTCAAATATACATATTTGCTTGCAGCTCAGTAGTCACTGTGGAAAGGTAGAATCCCCTCTGTTCTGAGGATTCTGAACTGTATTATCAAAAAGAAAGTAAAGTCTTCTAGTCCAGGTGGAAATAAATAGAATTAAGCCAGTTCAGCAAATAACATACATAGCTGTTAACTGCTCTCTTCTTTACTCTTGTAGATCTTGAAAATAGGGTCCAAAAAGTGATACATTAAAAGTGTCATCATATAAGCTACAAAAAGCCATACTATAAAATAAGTTCTGTACCTTATGTATTCACAAACCATTTTAGGGAGGGGAAGGGAAGAGAAAGAAAGGGAATGGAAGGGAAGCTTTGAATATTCTCATTCATCCTGTCACTGGATACCAGGGAAGAGAGATCATCACCTCCCTCTCCACTTCCTGTCCTCAGGAAGCTGTAGAGAGCAATGAGATGGCCCTTCTTTTCTCCAAACTAGACAAACCTAAAGTCCTTATTCACTCCTCACAGGGAATCCCTTCCAGCCCTTTCAGCAGCTCTGTTCTCTTCTAGACACATTCAAGTTTCTTAACATCCTCAAATTGTGGGGCCCAGAACCACACTCAGAACATGGATTACACAGATTTATGAACTGATCTGTATCAAATTTTTAGCACTACATTTACATTATTATTGCAACTTAAATTTCTCATTACCTGAAAAACCATTCTAGCAATCACCCCAACCACTTAAAAGTTAAAATAATAAAACTTCATTTTCCCTTCTAACTAAGAAAAGAATGAAATATTAAAAACCCTTCCCAAGAGATGTGTAGTTTCATCATTTAACTTTTCAACATAGCTGTTCATGTCAAGCAGATTTCTCAGATTGCAAATGTGAAAAAGGAAAAAGATACAGTTCAGAATTTATTAAAAAAAAAAAAAAAGAAAAGAAAACAGAAAATGTCTGCACAGAGAAAAAGCCTTAAAAGGAAAAAAAAAAAAAGCAACAAAAAACAAACCCTAATAAAAGGTTGCTAGTCAGTGTTGGCAAGTGCAATGATTCTTCATTTAGCCAGAAATGATCAATCCTAGGAAAAACAAAGGATGAGAAATAAGTACCTAGGCAGCAATTCTGCACAAGGTTCTGAGCAGATGTATAAGCGGGTCTGGCAAAAGGTGAATAACATACTTGGATATATAAAAAGCAATACTTCTTTATAACACATGTAGTATCGTTTTCTCCCTAAAAGAGTAACCCTTGAATATTGTATTAAATAAAAATACTCATCAGTATGAAGACAGAGTCCAATCGACAGCTCTGAAAATAAATACAAGTCTGGCAACATGACAAAGAAGAACTGAGTTTGCTCTGTTTAGAGAATACAAAAGGAGAAATTATAAGGTTTCATATTGATGTTTTAAGGAGGTAGAAGATCATACATTCTCAAAGTTCATAGTGGATAGGAAGAGATATTGTTTCATTTGCAGCCTTTGATCCTCATGGTGATGGCACCTTTCCCACAGTGATATTATCAACAAATACTGTTGCAGAAAAAAGAAGACATATGCATTAGTTTGGGAAACACTGCCAGATCTCAACTGTCAAACTCACTGAACATAATTTGAAATGTGTCAAAAGCATCAAGCAGTTGATTAAGAGCATGTCTACACTATCTTACCGCTCTATATCCATGACAATGACAAAAGGTCATTTGCTTACCACACTAACCTCCATTAAAGGCAAAAAAGTTACATGTTGTATAAGGCACTGCAGGCAACTTCTGTGAGTTACTGAAAATCATAAATGTTATTTGTTAGAATGGCTCAAGTCGGCTGGTTTGTGATATTTGCAGACTATTTAATCTGTCTTTCTGAATTTTATATTAATATGTATTAGCTCAGTATTCGTTATTCTTGATAGCCCTCATACAATTTTTTATTTTAATTCTGATTTTTTTATAAATTAAATAATATCATGTTACTATATTTATCAATATGCATTTGTCAGTACTGGACACGTTCTGAACAGTACTTCCCCATGGTTTGTTTCAGCATTGTTACCTACATTTTCAGGGAGAAATTTCTGTGACACTTGAGGACTAGATCCTCACACTAGACAATTTCTAGAAATTCTTGTGACACTAGATCCTAAAATCATCTTCTTTAAGTATAAGTACTCAAGTTCAGAGAAGGACACATAGGTCTATATGTAATCCACTGTAGGAAGCAGATAAGGAAAGACAAGCATGCAGTTCTCAATACAACTAGTGATGTTTCTAAACAGGAAAACATATTACAATGAAAAAGAGAAACAGTCTTCCTTTGGGATTCCTGTTCTCTGTAACAGTGGCTGAAAAGATAGTACATTTTAAGGAATAAGAAAAGGCATCAGGCAGACATTACAGAAGAAAGGAAATAATTTCTGAAGGTGAATGTGAGTCATATCACTCAGAGACATTTTCCATAAGTCTTTAGTCCAACCACCTCCAACTTTTTACTGGTAATGACTGGTGATCATTAACATGGTTGAGGCAATTTGAAACTGAAATATTAAAAAGAGTTTTATGCCTGCAATGGAAGTAATAACTTCTTTGAGAGAGAGCAGATACGCCAGAGGTCATGAAGACTGTTGAAATCATCAAAGGCATGGTTTCTATATCCAAAGGAATACTGCAGGTTAGACAAGGAAGCAGGTAGATGACTTTTGTGTTGAGTGCTGAGAGTAGAGGACAAAAGGTATTGGGTCTGTGGTATCTGTTTAAGCATGGGCATAGGGTGGTGTGACTTCTTAGTGTGCTGGATGTAAAGAGCTCTGACTGAATATCATCTATATGGAGGAATTAAACTATATTTTCTTTTTCTTTCATCTTTTCCTTTCTCTATACCTGAATTCATTTCTCACAGTAGTTTCAATGGTTCTTTTCCAATTACTAATTTGTGTCATTTCCTTCCTTTCCCCTTTCCTCTTTTCTGCTGGATGGTCTCACAATATTGTGTGTGAGTATCTTATTTTGTATATTCTTATTCTGCTAAAGTATCCCCTTTTTCACTTTCCACCATATTTACCCTCCAAACTAATTTTCACAAGCGTAGCCTAAAAGGTATGGCATTTTAACTACTTTTTCCTACCAGCTTTGCTACTGAATTTCGGCTGTGTGTGCCATCTACACTTATCTTGCTGTAATGAAAATAGCTGCTACTAATTACCAGTTGCTAGCTATCAGAATACAGAATTGCTATCACCTGAAGCAATACTGAAGGATATTATGCCTCTTCCATTTTAATTCTGTAAAATGCAAGTCACAAACCATGCTATAGGGGAAAAAAAAAAATGGTTTTGCAGCTGGTAATTTTGTCCCTCTCTTTTTTTTTTTTTTTTTTTTTTTTTGGCACTACATCACAATAAAACAGATAAATAAATAGATAAAAGATTACCTGACTGGACTTCCAAAATGATACAAAAGGAATATTATGAGTCTTTGGGAGAAAAAAAAAACAAAACAAAAAAAAAACAAAACCCAACAAAAAAAAACAACACAAGTGTTTAAACAAAGAGAGCTAAAACCAGAATTCAAATGACCAAAGTACTGAAAAAACTTCTCTCCTTTAGGGACATGCTGTTACAAGTCATTTACAAATGTCTGCATAAGTTAATTTTGAAAATACCAATTTTTACAGAGAATGGAGGGTAGCTTTGTGTCTAACATTAATTGGTCTATATATCCCTTAAAAATCTAAGCAGTCACAATAGGAAGAAAGAAGCGTGCCAACACTTGTGCCCTCAAACGTAGCATGAGCAGATAGACTTAGGGTAAGTGCTACTTAGAAACAACTAAAATGTTAGTGTGTCATCATTAGAAAAAACTAAAACGTTAGTGTGTCATCAACATTATTCTAATACTAACTCCAAAACACAGCACCAAACCAGCCACTTGAAAGAAAATGAACTCTATTCCAGGCAAAACCAGGACAGGACAGGACAGGACCACATCAGCAAAACCATTTCAGGATACAATTCTCTGAGATTAACAATCCCTTTTTTGAGGGAGAAACATCATAGCAAGTTGAGGGAATTTCCTTCCAAAAAAATGTTTATTTACATGTTAAGCATACAGTATTTTTATTTTTACAAACCACTTTTTAAATTCTGGTTTTCCCCCTATAATACACTAATTGAAAACACATTAATTTAACAGATCTTCTGTCTGATTTTTTTGTTAAACCTCTGAAATCTTACCAAAGAGTGTTCTTAAAAGTAGTATTTTGCCTAAGAAACAATTTTTGTGATTTATAACTCACAAAATCATACATAAGATTTTTTTGTTTGTTTTTTTTTTTAACTGAATGCTTATCTAGTGGAGTATCACGTTTAAAATATGAAGACAAATGTGTGTGAAAGAACTAGAACGACGTATGCTGAATGTATTTTATTTCTCCAGAATGTCTGGGTAGTACTGACTGTACAGGGCTATATTAGAAGAAAATAAACTTGCAGATCTCTGCAGAAAGTGGAAACAATATGAAGGCATCCACCATGAAAGAGTCTCAGATCTGGAAGCTATCATGCAGCACAATTTCATTTATTGCTTCTGGGAGTAAAACCTATAGAAATTTAAAGGGAATTATTTTTCAGAAAGTTCTACTGTACAATAAGGAATCAACATTTCTGAAATTATACGAAAATGAAAGCTATTTGAAAGTGCTGTACGAAAAGCAGGTAAGAAAATTTCAGTGATTTAGATAAAAACATTCAATTTTCATACTGAATGGGAAATGTTCTGGTTTACTAAACTTCACCCAATGTAGATTTTGAAAAACTGTATGCAAGCATTAAAACTGTTACCACTTTGAATGCAAAATTAGATGCTGCTTAAAAAAATCCACAGAGTAGGAGCAGGAATAACAGAACCCCAAGAGGGAGAATAATTTCCTGCATGTATGAGATTAACATTTGAAATAATCTGAGGAAATATAAACCAAAGTAAACAATGCTATACAGTACTTGGAATATTTGTGCTATTATTGGGCACATAATGTGTACTTCCTCTGCCTCAAAGAATTTCTAATTTAATGCACCCTTTTTTTTTTTTTTGAGAAAGAAACTCATCAGACAATTCTATTTATAACTAAAAAGTTAAGAAATAAAAGAAACAGACATGAATTTTCTTTTGTCAAAACATTTTTGACTGGCAAGTGCCAGTTACAAAATTCAAATAATTACCCTTTTGAAATCAAACTTGTATCATAATAGATTCTTAAGAAAGCCAATGAAAACTAACATGCAACATGAATCTGTAACTGTAACCAAATCAGGAACACTAGAATTCATTAAGAAGGAATTCATCTTAGTGATAACGTGTGCAAAGACTTGCTTAATCAAATGTAATGCAGAGACAGGTAATAATGATTCTGAATTCTGAATGTATGATAAATCTTCACCTGCTTGGAAAAAAATTTATACAAAATCAATTGGATGAAACACAAAAAACAGGGAATTATCTTTCTCTGAATTATTCTATACAGGAATCATAATTTGTAATACTGCCCATATCTTCCAGTAATTGAAACCCTTTGAGAAAATAGGGTATTAAATATTGTCAACTACATATATAAGTTTCTATTCTCTGAGTTAGAAATTTCCTGTCTTTTTGAGCCAAACTAGTTACATTGAACACTAGTAAATTAGAATTATTTAATGGCTTGCTATGTGAGCAAGCTTCACTGCATACCAAATGTATACTTCCTAAAATTAAAAAGTAGTCTTTATATTATTTCTTACATTATTGTTTTTGTTATATTATTGTTGTTACTATTATTATTAACCGCTTTAATCCTGAAACTATAAAAAAAAATTAATCTGCAATGCCTAGTAATCTATAAACAAGCACTGCTTTACAAATTAGGTGCTTAATGGGTTATAAAACTAACGTGAAATACCGTTAAAGTATTTCTCCTGGGATTACATTCATAATCTATAACTTTGTAAATATAACCAATTCTTTTAATTTTAGTATTTTTTGTAGATACTAAGGGCTACAGTTTAAAAAACAATGTAAATAAGAATGCTTCTACTTCATAGTTTGAAGTATGACAACTGTAATTAAGACTTTAATCAGACAGTTTCTAATTAAGTACCAAAAAACCCATTAAAGTAGGTACTGTTGGCTGGAATTCAACTTCTATATAAGCTCATTGACTTCCATTGAACATCATCTGCTTACAGCAGATTTGAATTTGTTATTACAGATCTTGTTTTCATGGGGTGCAAAGAGGTACTGTTAACAGAAAAAAAACCCTAGCAAAACCCCTTAACATTCAGATGTCATGGTCTTCTATCTTTTTCTTTAACTTATCTGTTGATGAAGCAGTGAATTACTTTGCTTTGTTAAATAGTTGGAATTTTTTTTTTTTAACTTGAATTTTTGTGGTCTCATTTATCATTAATCCAAAGAGACATGTGAATACATAAATAACAGTTTTAAGGGATAATTTTCTTATTAATTTGAGACAGAGTGTCAGCTTCATACTGATGGACCTAGGATCTCTCAAAAATTCAGCCTAATATAAATAATCTTTATAATTCCCAAATTCTCCCCAGCATCTTTACAATTCCAAAATCTCAGCTAAGCAATTTTGGTTGAAAAATATAATATTCACAATGTTCCTGATCTATAGCCTAAAATTAAAGATACTGGAATAAAAAATATTAAAAAAAAAAAATAAAAAAGAATATAAAAATGAAGAAACAGGTTTAATTTTGCTTTCATATACTGGAAATAGTTGTGCTTGGGTTACATACCACAGAACTGGTAGGCAATCTCAACGTAAGTGAATTGGAACAAATTATATACCAAACATAAGTGATAATTTAGACAGTAAAAGTGAATTCTTTATTTTTAAGTTGAGATGATTAACAGTCTAGACCTTGGACATAAGAGAAACTTAACTTATCTCTCTTTTTGTTCTTCAGAATGTTTCCTTAAGTAGCATCTCCCCTTTACTCTTAACTAGTATTTCCCTTAAACTGGTTCATCCCAGGTGTAAAGAATATCACTAATGTGCACATTTCTAGAGCTGTGAATTTACAAACTGATTATCCAAATTTATCTTGTTATTCTTAAGTCTTAAGCACTTTTGTCTGTTTTTCTGCCATATTGGGAAAGATATCTGTCTGACAGAAATTAGAAAATCTCCCTTTTCTTTGTTTACCCACATTTAGTCAGGTCATAAACAAATATGGCCCCCAATCTGAGCTCTCAGCAATTTATAACAATGAGCACAGAAGTATTTGTCTCAGAATACCCTCTAATGGTTTTTAGGCACTGGAGCTGCCCAGAGCATTTGCACTGTGCAGGCACAATATGCTTTTGAGACAGGGCATGCTCCTTGCCCCTGCATGTTATGACATCAGGCAGGTGCTGGCATGTCCAGCATGTGCTCAGTGTAGTGGGGAAAGAAACACAGAAAGATTTTACCAATGGCTATAAATTTCTGCTGGGGATGAATCTCAGTACTGACAAAGTATGATCCACCCCACCTTGTCTTTACTTTCAAATTTTCCCTTACTTTTGTTTTTCAGTTTCCCTTCATACCCTTTCCCATTCTTCTGTGTTTGGAGCTAGACAGCAGTCCTTTGGTGCACAGGAAATTCCAACATTTCAAGATTTGTTTTTCTTCTGTGTTAGACATCACGTCATTTCATATTAGACATTAACACTACTTGCATGTCATATTATATTAGAGCATGATACATTAGGTAAAATATTATATTTATATTATTTAATTTACAGCACTATTTTGATTATGTAATACTTATCTCTTATATATTATTTTACTTTTATCTTATTTTAATAACAGCTGCTTTTTCATTGTTATGCTCAGTGTTAAATGTCTGTCATTGCAAAAAATATAAGACATATCCTATTAAAAAAGTCATATCATATTAACTTTTTGTAATTAGAGTAAAAGGTTTAGACTGACATTACTGAAATGTGACACATGCTAATCGCAAATCAACCAAGAGCTCATTAAAGGGAGTTAAAATTTAATCTGTTCAGTGGCTTGATCTTTGAAACGAAGTATAAACATCCTTTGAGAATGGAGATCTAGGATGATTATATAATGGCAACAAGACCCTTTACTCAGTAAAACTCCAAATTTTATTCAGTAAATCAAGAAATAATCCACATTTAAAGAAAACAGACCCACCAGCATGAATACTGCTCATGTGAACATATTGCTTCTGAGAGGGCACTTCATAGAAATTGTAGGCTTCAGCCATCACAGGCCATCTTACAGAACCACCTATACACAACCCCGAAGAGGCTGTCACTTGGTAGCAGGGGAGGAAGCAAAGCATATTAGCTGGACACAGAAACACCCACTGAAATGCTGATATTGAAAATATATCTCCCACTTTTTCTACAAGAGAAAAAAGAGGGTTGAAACCAGTTGTTAATAATTCTAAACATCACAAATTATGGTAAGATCTTTTTTGTAAAGTAACTAAAAAAAAAAAAGTGTTTATGACAAAACATGGGAAAACAAATACTGTACAGAAGTGGTTTCCTCATCTATTCATAGAATCATAGAACAGTTAAGGTTGGAAAGGACCTTAAGATCATCTGGTTCCAACCCCCTACCATGGGAAGGGACACGTCATACTAAACCATCTCACCCAAGGCTCTGTCCAACTTGGCCTTGAACACAGCCGGGGATGGAGCATTCACAGCTTCCCTAGGCAACTCATTCCAGTGCCTCATCACCCTTACAGTAAAGATCTTCCCCCTTATATCCAATCTAAACCTGCCCTGTTTAAGTTTTAACCTGTTACCCGTTGTCCTATCACTACAGTCCCCAATGAAGAGTCCCTCCATATCCTCTCCTCCTTGGTCTCATTACTCTGATTCAGCTTTTCCAAGATGACAGGCAGACTATGCTTTCATAAAGTGATAAACAATACAACAGCTTTGAAATTTACATCAGTGTTCTACAGGGATATAGTTTGATGACAACTGTCTTTGATAGAGTTTTTTCACTGTTGTTTTGTCATTTTCTCTTACCCAACATACAAGGTACATATGTTTCCCTATACATCCAGGAGGTAAACTTTTCAACATTTAGTAATAAGTGGATAGTTCCAAAGAAAGTAAAACAAATGCTGAAAAGCATATTTCTTTTGTTTCTCATATACAGTCAAGATGAGCACTGAAGCATACGAAGCAAATTTTTATTGTTCATTAGTGAACAATTAGTGAAAAGAACATTCTTTACTGTTTATTTTACATGGTTTTAGAGTTAATTCCCTGCTCCAGAAGTGTTAATAAATAATGCAGGCAACAAGTTGTTCATAAATTCTGTTTTCCAGGATCAAATATATTGTATGAAACATCTCTACACATCCAAGATTCACTTTTGTACCTGAAAATCATCTTTTTATTCATGCAGTTAACTAAGTGGTGTTGGAAAATGAAAACAGTGTTGGTAATGACTAAAATTTCACAATTAGGTATGTTTACCAGGTGTATATTCTGTGCCACTGTGTTCCACTAAACTTTTGAATTGCGTGAGGAGCCAAAGAAATAAAAGGAATGTTATTGAAAATGAAGAAGCAGAAGAAAGCAAAAAGAAAAGTTCATCAAGCATCTGGTATGAAAATTTTTTTCCTTCATCCTCTCAGTTGTGATGCCACAGATAAACAGTGCTCAAGTGCCAAAATATAAGCATCTGATGTAATTTTAAATGTCTTATAGTATCACAACTATCTCCATGGGTCTGTCAAGAAATGACACAGGAGCTATGCCCTACAGCAAAAGCTGCAGTCCAGGCAGAACTCCTATAGGAATCTCAAATCAGTCTCATTGGGCAATCAAACCAAGTCCTAGATCTCCACTAGCTGCAGTAAGGTAGTGAACACCAAGCTCCTATGTAAAGTTTTGTAGTTAGATAAGTACATTTAAATAAGTTAATATCATATCTACTAGTGTCTGCATTACTGTGATGGGTCCACAATTTGTGAAACAGATAAGAAATGTTTTATTCTCTCAAGTATTTTTCCCTAATGTAAGAAAAAAAATATCAAAACATCTATTTTTTTCTCCGTTGATTCTAGATGTTTAGCATTTCTAGGTGAAATTTGTTGTATCAGAATTTTTGTGCCTTTTCCTCGAATTATTTTTTTTTCTCATCCACACGGGAAGCTGTCAAGGATTGCTATCACAAAAGTGACTGTTATCTTGGCTGCAATTATAAATAAGTCCTCCAGAAATTCAGAGGAATTTTGAGAGGAGGAGAATTATAATAAAATCTTTTACTAGAATTTAGCATAATTTCTTTAATCATGAGTGCGTTTTGCTAGATCCAGACTAGTAAATGGCAATTGTTACAGCAGTTACTACCAGCTTACACAATTTGAGATAATAGGATTTGTAATATTTCTCAAGTCACAGCTTCTGGAGTTACGCTATAGTAAGAGAAACTCAGTTGTCATTCAAAAAACCTCTTCCCAGTTACAAATGTGAATCCAGAGACAAATAAAGATATTAACATAGCAGATAAATAAGAAGTTAATGTTTAGCTTTTTGCATAAAATAAAATTAAAAGAAAGATAGTTGTGAGGTTGTTAAATCATGAGATTTACACTAGACTTGGCAACACCAGATTTAAACCTAATAGCTGTTTAGTTTAATGCTCCATCTCCAACAGTGGATCATATCAGGCTTTAATTACATTTTTATCTCTTTCAGGAAGGGGAGGTTAGGCCTCATGTACACTAAGGACAATTTTACGATAATGTGAGTCTAAGATGTTGCCTGAACATAAATTGAATTAACAACAGAGGGCTGTACGCCTAACATTTAGTAGAAGACATTTTCCTCCATTGTGAAGGTCAAAATGCAGCAGAAGCGTATGCCCTCCTAAACTGCACAGGGAAACATCAAATAATTGCTTTTCCATAAACAACAGAGCATGCACAGTTTATTGACTTTAAAGAAATATGAGATCATTCATGAGTTTTTCTATTAACCTAAGGGCCGTGTTCTGAAAACCAGACGTTCTGAGTAAGAAAACTCACTTTCTGTGAAGAAAAATAAGTTAAGATTAGCAAAGTTTAATAAGAAAAAGGAGCAGTTCTGTTTCAGGAATTGCAATGAAAATGGCTTTTAAAGACTGACAGTTTTTTTTTTTTTTAACTTCTTATTGTTTTAGCTAGCACAAATATCTCATCTTGACTAAATTTCTATCAAAAAAAAAATAGAGATGGATAATATGCAAGGGAGGTTCAAAATAAGAGGTGTTCCTAAAGTGGTTATGTAATGAAACCAATTAACACAACATTATAATTCAAAGTCAGCCAACCTTTATGAAATGTTCTTGACAACTTTTGCTACTTGGCATTTAAATTACTCACTGTTTCAGTATCCTTGGAAAGCAGTCTGCCACTGCTTACATTGAGGGTGAATGAAGTACACAGAATTTTTATTTATTTGTCATTTTTTATCTCCCCCCAAAGACAACCATCACTTAATAAATACATGAACACAACCCAGGAAAATCCAGGCAAGACAGACAATCACAGAAAGTACCATTATTTACAGTCAATAAGACTGTTTGGGGTGAAATATTAAATTCCTGGATAGGGACACAGCACGAAGGAAGTATACGCCTACCACTGTTCAAGTCTCCTTATACTGTTCCACTCAGATGACAGTATTTCCTGCTCTCTCAGAAGGAAAGTGGCATGTTGTCCTTATGGCAAGCTTATAAAATTAATAAGGAGCTCCTTGTTGCAAAAGGCAGCAGCTTTGTGTTGTGTCAAAGGCAATAAGCAACATGGTACACCCATGCGGAAGCTGATTTCCAAGGGCACTGTTCGTGCTAGCAGCATTTTTCTGCTTTGTTTGTTTTTTGTTTTCTTTCTACAAAATTCCACTTTTTTCTTCCATGATAATGCTGAAGCCACCATCCTAGGCCAGACTGAAGACGCAGCTCATGCTCCTGTCTCTGACACTGTCTAATTTGGAGGCTATTTTGCTCTTTCATCCTGCTCAGAACCATGTTTTTGTAATTTATTCCCCATGCTTCTGTTCCTGTGGTTTTTCTTCACAGCAGATCTTTAGCCAGAGAGAAAGTTTTGATAATTCCATTATTCTGTTCAGTGAGAGGGTATTTCAGTTGGAACAGATTGCTGAGCTTTCTAACTGAATGTCCTTGTGCTCTCCTGTCAGAAGAAGTCCTTCAGTATTTCCTGTTTACCAGTTCAGTGGTCTTATTTTCTTTTTAGGAGATAGCATGTGTACTTAATGAAGCCTGATATGCCTGATTTAAAACTACCCCAAAGATTTTTGTCAGCACTAAGATTTTTGTCTTTACTTTCAGTGAAGAAAAGGAAGATGCTGTTCCTTAATCAGCTATGAGGTGGCTGTTAAGTTTTCCAGAACTAGTTATATTCAAGGCATGTATGCCCACCACAGTCTAAGGACTTAGTGCTGTTTCTGTCACAGTCAGTGTGAAAGGTCATGCTGCTTTCAGCTTGTCCAAGATCACCACTGAAGGGTATGGAGCTATTCAAGTCTGTGAAGGGACAAGAAACTGCAGTGAGGCGTAGGGTACAGCAGGCAAAACTGTTCCTTTTAGACCACATCTAGACTACCTTTTTACTGTTAACAGTTAATATTTGAAAGAGGGTTTTAAAGGGTACCATAAATGTTAAACAATGCTCTACCCTCTTGGTTGCTTGGGTTTGGGGTTTTTTTGGCTTTGTTGGTTTTGTGGGCGTTCTGGTAACAGTTGTCTCTGCTTTGTCATATTGATAGCCACAATTGGACAAGTTATAGTCTTAATATCTTCCAAGTTCTGACTAGATGTATTTCTCAAAATTGCCATAAAAGTTCTCAAGAGCTATTTTTACAAAAACTTCCAAAACTTCTCCCACCATAGCCAAAATCTGGGACACAAGTCAAAACAAAGTTACAGGAAACAAATAAATTATTAGCAACACATGTTTTACTTTTTACTTTCTTGACACTATTACTGATCTAAATAAATTTAATAACAGAGTATAAAAAAACTGGCTCTTTGGAGACAGGTAAGCCAGCATCTAAAACAAGGATTATCTACAGTAGGACTACAACATCCATTAGATGTCATTGCACTAGGTTTCCTTATACAGCGTTCTCACTGCTCAGAAATGGGGACCAAGGATGCAACAAACTGCTTCAGAAAGCAAAAATACATGAAATACAATGCAACTGTGAACAATAAAACCGACAAATTCATTCAAAGATGATCTTAAAGGTGATATGACTGCTCATATGACTGCTCATATCCACTTTGACGTATCATGTAATGTTACTTTCCCAAAAGTAAAAGACACTACTTGAACTATCACAAGACATGCAATTGTTCATGTCATTGATTTGAATCTCCAGTATTAATATTTATTTTAAACAGACATTGTTCTTGCTTCTATTGTCCAGCCGCATAATGCAAGTCAGATCTTTGCTCAGAGTAAGAGAATTCAGAATGACACAAAAACTCTTTTACACTCATATTGGTAGTTTCTGGGCTATAGTAACATGTTTGACTACAAAAAAAGATTTAAGACTTTCTACTGATAACTCCCTCAAATAGATTCAGGCTTTAGCAAGTTCAGATGTAGTTAAGGCACCACGTACTGGATGTGCAATTCAAGATTTAAGCGCTACCATTAGTAATACTTAGAGATTTTGTCCTGGGTTCAGCAGCAACAGTAATTTTTCTCCTTCTTAGTAGCTGGTGCAGCGCTGTGTTTTGACTTTCAGCCTGGGAACAGCACTGATAAAACTGATGTTTTTAGTTACTGCTCAAATGTTTAGACTGACCAAGGACTTTCTGAGCCTCATGCTCTGCCAGGGAGGAGGGGAAAGCCGTGAGGAAGCAGAGACAGAACACCTGACCCAAACTAGCCAAGGAGGTATTCCATACCACAGCACATCATGCCCAGGATGTAACTGAGAGTTACCCAGAAGGGTTAGGACTGCGGGGTTGGACTAGGTATCGGTCGGTGCTCGGGCGGGCGGGTGGGGCGAGTTATCGGTCAGTGGGTGATGAGGTGTTGTATTTTTTTCCCTTGTTATTTCCTTTATCATTATTACTGGTGGTAGCAGTAGTGGTTTGTGTTATACCTTAGTTACTGGACTGTTCTTATCTCAACCCGTGGGAGTTACATTCTTTTGATTCTCCTCTCTGTCCCTCTGGGACTAGGGGGAGGGAAAGAACGGGGGGGACTGAGAGTGACTGCGTGATTTATGGTTGATTGGGTTTAAAGCAAACAGACATATACGTTATTTTTAAAATGTCATAATGAGCAAGAACATTTTCCTCATCTAAAAAATTTTACAGTTTTAAGTTTCAAAATAAAATTATTAGAATAAAGGTTATAAACCAGATTATTTTTAAGCATTCAAAATAGAGAAAGCAAAGGGTCACTTCCTAAATATTGCATTTTAATAAGAATTTACATATTATGGTTTCCCTTTATGCATTTCATAACAAAATAACTGCAAATGCTGTTTGCTAATCATCATTTTGGCTGTATTATATAAGCCTATTTTTATTCAAAGTGGATTTTAACACATAACCAGAAGCCAGAATTTCCTTCCTTTTTTTTTTTTTTTCAGTCGCAGATAGTTTCTAGTTATAAAGAGAATGACATTTCATCACCACGTGTATAAGTGAGAAACTTTTATAAAGAGGAGAAGTGAAAGACATTTGTAAGTAGCATGGGATTACTAGATAAAGTAAAGAAAAATAATCTGCAATAGTTACTTTCTCTTTGGTAAATGTTTTTATAGGTCTTGAGCTTGTTGGCTATGGTCAATGAACACTCCTTTCCATACAGAATTATGATTTGTCTGTAGGAAAAGCACATTTGCCAATACTTATGAGAAAACAGGTATTTCAGCACCTTTTTTTATAATCTATCATGTTGAGCATTACTAAATTCGAATAGATTTTTTTCTTTCTTCACTATTCATTGAATTCTGAAACCATATATTTTTCTTAGAGATGTGACAAATAAATTACAGGCTCAGCTGTTCAGTGACAGGTAAAGTCAATACCTGACATAATTGCATTATTGGATTATTGGTTGGAGATAAATAGCTTGTATCAACTTTGATTTTTATAATTTGCAACATGTAGTTATTTTCTTAAGGAAGATGCTAAAGTTCTTGGTACTCTGGTCTGTATAGAATGATTAGGCTTGGACCATTTCAGTCTAGCTACTGCTATCATCCCATCTTTCTTTTTGTTCCAAAAGAAAGAAAAAAATGCCCATTCATATTCAGCACCTGAAGTACAAGGAACTAAGTCTTGCTACAGAAATATAAGAAACACTTTAATTTTTATTTTTTTTCTCCCTGAAATGGACATACCTTCAATATGGACACTCTTGTGACTCAGATACATGCAATCTTAAAAGCAGAGGCATTATTACAGAATTATGTAAGACTATGAGACATCATAGAGCAGAAAAAGAGAACAACTATACATTGTGCATAAACAAAAAAAAAAAGTTATAATTCTCAGCAAAATATGGGCATTTCTAACTAGGAAATAGGCAAAAAAGGCTACATTTAGCTACAGCTCCTTTTATGCTTTGAATAAATTATTCATCTTCTCAAGCAAAGGAATGTTGACCTTTCTTTGTAATGCATGTAAAGTTCATTTTGGCATGAACTATTTTTATAAGTGAAGCTTCTCTTGCAATTCATATTTCTTCTTACATATTTCCAAAGAAGAATAACCCACAGGAGGTGAGACTAACAGATATTCCAAATACCTTTGTCAAAATCTGAAATTTCCCCTTGAATGCATTGCTTAAAATTGTTTGGAGCAACTGTACTTTTTAGTATTTTAATTAGACATTTAATTCCATTAATGTAATTAAATAGTGGATATTCTATATTGATCAGTACTCAAATACTTTCTACTTACTACATAAATTTGCACGTACTCTTCCTATCTGCAGACTAGTTCTATATGTTTTTTATTTATTTAACACACAACTTCTCTTTTGTTCAGCTCTTGAGAAACAAAATAATGTGACATTTGGGATTTCACATTTTTTGTGATTAACACTTTCCAAGAAGAGAGCTGACAAACTACTGACCTCCTGTAGTAAAAGAATGCGACAAGCGTTAATGAGTATGAGAGCTAATGAACAGCATGACTTTCAAATTAAATATTTTTACATTTGGTCATGGGGTAAAAGCTCTTTTCCAAAATGCTAACAAATACTTTAAATACGGATACATTTTAGGAACAATCTCTCAAAAGAGATACAAAGGGTAACTATTTTTCATTTTTGTATTAGAAAATAAAATGGAGCTTAATATCTGAACGCGGATTTAATCTAAATGCACTGCTACTTAACAGTGCTATTTTTAGAAGATTCAAAAAGGAGTTAGGGGACAGCTTCAGAGAAAGAATTGATGGACCTAAAGGTGGACACTGCAGTCATGTATTTAGGTGCCCACCTGTCAGAACAGGATCCAGAAGAGGGGGTCATGTCACAGATGCACCTGAATGTCTTAGACTGAGAACGAAAGGAATACTGACACCCACCAACATCCAGTCCTAAAGGGAAATATGACATAAGAAACTTTAATTATAATTTTTGGTACCTTAATAGAGGATCTACTTTTAAGTACCATTCTATATACAGTACTATACAGTTGCCATACTGTGTTTTCTGCATTTCTGCTAGGCAATTCCATATATGAAACTGTTATATACATAAAGAAAATATTATGTCAATCCCTGAAACTCTGTTCTTAGTTCTGCTCCAGTGTAAGTGTTTCAGGCCTGTAAAATTGTTTTAAATCTTAAACTTATTGCTGAATAACAGCTCATTCCTGTTTCAGATGATTTAGTGTGTGCAGCTTGTTATCAGCCTCCCATCATTATGCCAGACTTATAATTAGATAAAATGTATATCCTACCCACAAAATAAGTTCAATCTGTACGGGTTGGCACCGTGAGTTATAGGCCTCAATTTTTTGACAAATGTTCAAAATGTAACTTTCCAGGGTCCTTGTATTAGTATGTATTGTCTGCTTAGGGAAGACCTGAGGCTGCTCTCAAGACCACTCAGATACAAGCTCCCAGCAAGCCAGAAAACTTGGCACGGCCAGAGAGCACATGTGATCTTTCAGCAAGTATTGTTCAGAGTGTTTGCAGGCAGTCTGCAAGCAGTCCACAGGCTCTCAGTGAAACACCTCTGGGGACTAAATGAGAGGCTGCCTTTAAAACCAGGTATAAACATAGCATCTACATACTAATAATGTCTTCCAATTTAACTCATGTAGTCTGGCTTGAAAATGGCTTTGGATTTGGATATTTCTAGACTCAGGTAGTAGGAATTTGAATGACCACCCCTCTGCATCTAACTGAACATCCTTATACTAAATTACATGTGCATGTAGACTCCTTAACCATCAGAATATGCTGCTTTAAGAAAATGAGAATGAACTACCTGGCAGTGGCACTGGGTTATTCCAAGTACATATAATTGTTCCAAGCTCTTGCACTAGAGCAAGTCAGTTCATGCAGCTTTGAGCAAGAAAAATTCCTCCTTCCCTTATCTGAGGTTTATATATGCTGAAAATTGTGTTTATGCAATACACCAGAAACTGTTTTCATGCATCTGAACTGCTCTGTCAAAAGACCAATTCAGCAGTTAAATAATAGAGTTGTTCCAGTCTGTCACATTACATAGACCAATGTTTAATAGCATTTTTTGAGATAAATTTACTTGTCGATTACTTCGGGGAAGTAGATGGAAATGTATCAATTAGAAAAACATTGTTCATGTATTTTATATGTATATGCATAGATACATTCACTTGCAGATTTTTTTTCATAAATCTTATTATTGTGGGTAAATTAATATTCATTAAATAGGCTGAGCAGCCAAGTCTTTAACTTTGTTGTAAAGCCAGCCAAGTCTTTAACTTTGTTGTAAAGCCACAACTGATTGATGATATCACTCCATGTCTTAAAAGCTAGAATAATTCGTTGTCTTTCATAAATGATACATAAATCATTGCTGTCTTCACAGAAGAAGCACACTGCCTGTAAAGAATTAGCAAATTTCCTAACATAAAAGTGTTAATTGATCTTTAAATTATTCATAGAATTCCTTGGGGTCCTTATCTTCCACAGGATGGGTTTTTCACTGAATACAGTGACTTTATTGTTATAATGTCCTGTGAAGTAACCGTAGTTTTTGTTTAGTGTTTGAATGAAGGACTGAGCCCCTTAACATGTAGATTCACACATCTTTTTAAGTTAAGACTTTGACTAACACAGTGACGTATAGAAATCGACGACTTACATTATTGTAATTTCATAGTACTTACATTAGCACTATAAAGTGAGGATAAATCTGTCTGCACAATTATCTTGGCTAGGAAGCTGCATTTTCATTGCCTTTCCCCATTATTCATTAAAGTTTATGTTTGTCTTAAATAAAGTAATTTCAAGTACCTGATTTTTGAGCTCTGTTAATCTTTGTCTGTGTGTGATTCTGCATATGTTTCTTTGCAATGAGAAGGTTCATGTTTAGTATTTAACGGTATAAATCTTGAAGGTAATTTTTATCTCCAGTTTTGTGGGGCTTTTTGCTTTTTTTTCTTTGTTTTGGTTTTGGCTTGGATTGGTTGGTTTGGTTTTGTTTTGTTTTTTAATCACTACAGAGACAATTATTATTCTCCCCAAAATATCTTCAGGATATTTCCCAGGCATCAAGTGAAAAAAGCAATGCCTGACCTAGATTTGTGCTATTAAGGGTTCCAACTTCTTATTTCTGATGAGACATATATGCTGAATAGAATACCACATAGTATATGACAGCATAGTGACATTCACCAGAATGAAACTCTGATTTGGAGTACCCACGTTCAGTGAAACCTTTATTGTCCAAGAACATACTGCCTCAGAAACTGCAGGTGCACCGGTGACCAAATTTTCCAAAACAGGCACCCAGGTTACTTGCACAAAATTTGAGCAAGTAGAAATGCAGAAAATGAGGGAACATATACAAAGGAATTAATTAATCATGTAAGCAAACAGTTTCAGTTTACAAATTTCACAATGGCATATACTTTACAAAGGAAGAACTTCCTTTGTATTCAAGATCAGCTATCTTCTGTGGGTATCTCATTTGTTATCAGCCTAGATGATGTAAGATCCTACGAGAACCGTCACTTTTTATTGGCTTCATTTCCTTTCATTATTTAAGGCGAGATTAAGTGTCTAGGTAACTACTGCAGTACAGAGGGTGAGAAAAAAAAGCACACAAGAAGGATTTTTCCAGTGTTAGGGGTCTTCTGTGACAGTTGGAAGCTAGTTTATGAGCTGTATTCATATTGCCATGCATTGGTACTGATCAGGAATTGCTTGGACTAAAACACTTCCAAAGGTATTCTGAAACTTAGTTAGTTCTTGACCCACAGGTAAGCCAGGAAGAGAACAGAAATACATCTGGTAGAAAGATAAAAGATGTGATTGAAGCATGTTACGTTTCCCTTTTTCTTTTCTTTCTCTCTAGGCTGCCCTGAATGCAGTACTGTGCTAGAGTTTGTATAGGCCAAAGTGAAGGTTCATCAAAATCATGGAAAGAATTCATGAATTTGTGGAAAGAAAATACGTGGAAAGAAATCATCTGGGCACTCCTTAGTTAAAAAGTCATATGGGAGTCAAAAAATCCCCACATATGAAATAGCAGAAGGTTAGAAAACTGCTAAGTATCATGCATGCTTGCTCCTTCCTTCATCTTCCTAAGTATCTGATCATGGTTACTAAGATTAAGCACCAGACTTTTCACTGTTAAACCTGATTCAATCTGGGCATAATGATGTTATTATATATATAAAATCAGATTTTCTTACCTGATAGTATTCGTCATGTCAAAATGTAGGTTTGTGACTTCTTCAGACTCTGAATATGTTCTTTGTTCTTCCCAGAGTTAGTTTTACTGTAGAGTACAGTGGGGAGCAAAGCTAGCCTAACAATGTTCCATCAGCATTATACAGGTGTATTGACAAGACTGAGAAAATAGGATTTCTGGAGCAACCATAATTTTAAGACACATCCCTTTTGTCTATTACAGCACCACAGCCCAATTGGAAAGCATAAAGACCACCTATGGAATAAGATGAGGTCCCCCTAATGACAGTACTTAAGGTACAATATGATGGTAGGACTGCCTCATACTGCACATAGTTTCTAGGTAAACTGTGCATGTTTACTTTAAAAAGCTGCTCATGTCTCCCTGACTTGAACTATAAAAGATAATTTCCTATAATAGCAATATGGACTATTCCATCTCCACCATTCTTACTCTATAGGATGAATGTATTTGGGAACTTAAACTCATTCCACTCTGTTTCCCCCAAGGACCAGATAATCTGAGAAAGCTTTATCACCTTTAACTTTAAATTCACATATTTTTAAACTTTTTTCCATTTATTTCTTTGCACACATAAAGTGCATAAAAGCATTGGCTTAGAGGCTTTTAAAAGTCTCTGGGTTTGACATTAGAACAATTCCCTTATTACTGCTTTTGCAGCAATACAAGTTTGTGCAAATCTCACAGAAGACGGTCTGCCACAGCGGCAAGAGTGGGTCAATGTCACCAGTCATCAGGTGGAGAGTTTTTGATACTGGAACTGACACCTAGATGCAGTAGATGTTTTTCAAAAGGCAAATTACTTCACTAAAACCCAAATGCTGTCAATGACAGCAACAAATAAAGAACATGTGTTCACAGAAATATCTACAATGTGTTTTTCATTTTAATGTGATATATTTCTTTTGATTTCCAGCTGATTTTATTTTATTTTTTAATACAGAAGTGATTATTCTGGTTTTCAAAATTAACCTAACATCAGACATATTTAAAATAAAAAGTACAATCAGGATAACAGCTTGTGTTGCAAGTTGAAGCCAAAAGTAAGTTTAAACAGCTAACCCATAAACTTATTATTAAGTGGCATTTTAAAAGCAGTGGTTCCAGCCTGAGCCTCCATCCTTCCTCTTTTCTGACACTTACCCAGCATTCACAGCTGCTATTCTTGACCTCTCTTTTCTACTCTGTCCCACTGGCTTCTGTCCTAGTTTTCAATGATCTTCCAAAATCTCTTTATAAAATTGATCAGGTGAGACCAGCTATTACTCAAGCTTTTCTAAATTGGTCCCACTTTATTTAGAACCACAGACCTCTTCTATTTCTTTATGCAAGTTGTCTAGTAAGCACCGGCATCTGGTTTCTTTGAAAGAGGGTTGCTTGATGTTTAAAACTTGGATGACCTGACTCAGCACAGCTGAATAAAAAACCTTAAAGCTCCTTTAAGCTTATGGATAAAACAGAAGTCAATGGGCATTTTATACTGGATTTCGGAGAAGACAGGGTCTTGCTACAAGATTAGACAACAAGTTTGATGTGTGCTTTTCTCATTTTTGTCACTGAATTACGACATATATTTGGATGCACTAATTTACTCATTTTTTGTGGGGTGAGAATTTTAATTGAATACTCAGTGGAATGAGACACATAAATGATTTTGAAGCCCTACATACCTCAGCATTTTTAGATGTATGTATTTATTTTTTTTAAACTGCCCCTCTATTCCTTGGCCTGGTTTTCTGTAACACAAAAATCAGATTACTCATCTATGTTAAGGTATTTTGAAATATTAATTGAATAATCCTTTGCCAGCACAATTATTTTTTTATTATTATTCTCTGTGCATTCAAATGGAATGTGTAAGATAAGGGACATGCAAGTAAGTCCAAAAATATTTGCTATGTTTGACACTGGAGAGATACTCATTACAAATGCACTACAGCTGAGTTTCCCAGCAGAGCAATGTGCAAAGGGAATCATTAACATGCACATTTCGGAGTGGTTTTCTTGCCTACTACTTCCATCTGGGAGTCAAGCCTTCAGATTCCCTCTACCCAAAACATCACCCCAAACAGTCACAAATCTGTTGATGATGAGTCAGTCAGTCAGCTTGTGTTGGTCTAGTTGGTGATTTTTGTGTTCTGCAGAAAAAGAGGAAGATGACAATGTTGAGACACAGCCAGGCTATTCCTTTGGGATTTATGAAAAGATGTTCAAAAGGATTTGACAGACTGGAGAATCGCATGCTAACGGCTTGATGGCTCCTACACATACCTAGGTGAGAATAGTTTCAGATATACTAGTGCAAAACCTTCTATGTATTTTGGATGACATGGTTTAGTGTGAGGTGCTCATGCTCATGGCATGGGTGTTGGAACTAGATGATCTTAAGGTCCTTTCCAACCCCAACTATGATTCTATATCTGAACTCTCCTCTTAATTTCTCACAGATTTCTTGCCTCTGGAAGCACACGCAACCTGTCATTTTCTGCACTGTGTTTTGGGAAGAGGTGGAATTGAAAAAATACACAGGCACTGTTCTTATCCTACTAAGCCTGGTTTCTCCTGTTTATGTATCATGGATTTTGTTCATAATTTCGTTACATTTTTTTCTGCTTGTGCTCATAGCAGGAGGGAGCTTTGCTAAGAAATATCAGAGCAGCTTAGAGATTATTATTCTTTAGTGGTAAGAGTAGGATTGCTTCCTGACGCAACATTCCAATATGCCTCTTTTGTATGTGGTGCCTGTCACTGTAATATATGCAGATTCAAAACTGACTGCTATTTTTATATCTATAACTAGCCTAGCCATTTCTTCTTTTATATTATCCATTTCTCCCCTCCCCTATACTTTTCACAGGCAAAAGGGTACAGCTTGTCCTGCTATTATGTTTTCACACAGAAAGATACTCTAGTATTAAAAGAATTTTTTTAATTGGATCATAGAAACTGAGAAAGGAAAACATTTCTTAGATCATTTTGTCCATCTCTCTCTAACAGTATGCAACGGTTCCCTACAGTATAATTTTGTCTTCTGTCACTTGAGACTTCAACTGTTTCTCTTTAAAAACTATTGCATAACACAATAGAGCTGCTTGCCAGCATATTTTCCCATTTATATTTTTTCTCTTTTTTAATTCTGCCTTTAAACTCATTTTCATCAGATGAGACAGTATTTCTGACTGTTGGTTATTTTTTCTCAAATAACTAGACATTTCTTCTCCCACCCCATATGTAATTTTACATCAATGTATACCAATATGTATTGTGGTTATTTTCAATATTCTACTGGTCTGCAGCCATACCCGCAATCCTGCAGTGTGACAATTTGGGTATCAAAGATTCACTAAAAGTGGTTTGGAGATAAAATGCAAACTGCCTAAAGGAATTTAGGGAGACTACAATATGCCAGAGGATTGTCACAGCTGGAGAAAATATTGTTATCCCAAGAGATTCTATGTAAAATTCAATCTACTGAACTAGACTTTTCATAGGAGTAAAACATGTTGATACCTTTTGATGATTTTGACATAGGACGAATTCTAGCTTATATAGCACTTAATTACTTTGAGGCAAAGAAAAAGCAAGACAACAGATTTCTTTCAAGTTACAATCAAACTGAGAAACTCTCTTGTGCTTGAACATTATTTGGTAAGATTGAGCTCAGAGTAGTATTTTATGGCTATCAGTTTTTAATGGAAGATAAATATAACCTAACTCTAGCAATATAAACACTAGTGCTACTATTCAACTTTGACTTATTTAACATGCATTTCAGAATGCCTTCAACTGCCACCATTGAAAACCCTCCCTTCAAGTTTTTCCTGTTTATGGCAGAAGCAATTCTTACCAGCCAACTGAGTTTTAAAGAAGAAAGAAAATACTCAGCTCCTCCCAACACCCGAAAGTATGAAATATTTTTTATCACTTTCATTAGAAAAAAAAAAAAGATTTGCCAAAAGTGTCTGAAAAGGTTTTTTTTCAGATTTTCATTTCAATTACTATTTGCTACGCCTGAAATATTTTCTTTCTTAATAAGTTCTCATATGAAAAAGGCTTTTCTTTCATACAGGTGAATAATGGAGACAAATGAACATAATTGTACTCCTAGACTAGTCTTTACAGTGAGGTTTTTAAGATATTTGTACTAAACAGCTTTCGAACCTCAACCCAAGTAATGCAGAAGATATGTTTACAGGAACCATCTGGAAAATATCTAAGGAGTTCTGACCTCATCTTTTCCCTGATGACTGCATGATGATTGTCAAGGCACAAAGCACTTCAGGAATGCATTGTAAAAGTAATAAAACCACTTTGTTATCAGTAGTGACTGAGACCACTACTGTCCACTAACAAGAGAAATTAAAACCAGTACTTTTCCACTGCCTTTGTGTACTCCCTGTCTTTTCCAACCTAGATGATTCTATGACTTTATGATTTTATATGATTCTTCCGTTTTTAAAATATGCCTCCTGGTTAAGACCACCAACTTTGGGAACATCCCCCACACAGGTTGCAGCTCTTCCAGAGCCTCAGCATTTGACTGACACTGACATTACAGCTGGCACAGCTCAGGATGGAAAATCAATGGGCACTGGAACCTGCAATTTCCATTGATGACATTCCATTTCAGGGATGTCATTCCTTTGTCACCTTTGTCTTTGAAGGTTTTCCCAGATCTTTGCCTTTGCAGGACTCACCTCTTTTCATTCAACAGTTTGTTCTATTGCTCCTTCACACTTTCACAGTCAAAGCATCAGTCTTTCTCCATGACAAAGATCTGGCTAGATCAGGCTAGATCTCCTGTTCTTAACATACTGTAAAATCAATGGAGAGAGTGCTGTCTGGCAAAGGTTTGCATCTGACCTTTAATGCTTTATCTTTAGTTTGTATAAAGAATATGTAGTGCCTTTGCTATGTAAGCACTTACCAGAATCTTTTCATTTGAGCAAATACAGTTCCATTAGCATTAAAATGTTGCAAGCACTTGCTAAAATATTTTTGCTCTTTATGATAGTTTTAGCATAACTTTAGCAGTATCATTTCAGAGAGACACCACAGAGATGAGCCTTGGGGCTATGTTTTCCCAATGATTCACTAGATAAAATTCTGTTTACAAAATACACCAGCATGTTCATAAAGATTTTGGTTAAAGAAATATGAAAGGAGCTTTGTGTTACCTAACATTGTATTTCTTCACAATTTTAATTTAAAGCAACTGTAGCAACAAAAAAGGAATGCATTTCTTTTTCAGCATTTAAATACAAACTGGCAAATGTAGGTTGTGCATACCAGACATGGGCTGCTCCTGCATGAATTAATAAAATCAAACTGAACTTTCATTCCCTCAACTTATGAATGGTACCAGTCTTACAGTGGGATGTCTATATTATTATGTGCTTAAGAAAATACACAAATTAAAAGCCAGGCTGTAGGGGTGCACATATTTGAAAGTCATTTGAAAGAAACTGTATCATAAGGGACTAAGTTGTTGCCTCATATTTTTGAATTTTTTCTAAGATCACATTTTATTTTAAGTGATTGCTATCCAAGGCACAGTGAAGAAATGGTAAGCAAATACCAAGTCCATACACTGTGATTCCACTCTTCTGGAGACTGAAAATTCACCAGCAAAACCGCAGTAATATTTTCAGCTTCTAATGTCTAGGACTTAAACTCCTTAAAGTAAGAGAATATATTTTTCTACTGCTCCTGTGCTAGAGCTCGGGTCACAGTCTTTTGTGTATTCAAAAGCTTTCTGTTTTCTTACAATGTCAGACATCTTCACTGATTAGTAAAAAATGTCTTTAAATATTGGAAAAAGGAAACAAGACCATGTAAGAATATTCATAGAATCATAGAATCAATATTTGTGGAAGATTATTTATTTCTCTTTTTTTTTTTTTAATTGCCCTACTGAAGGCTGAATGTCTGCAGAGAGAAGATTGAGTCCAAAAGTGTTACCAGTCTGGAAGTCAGAATGTAAATGCAGAGAAGGTTCAAATAGCAAGTTAGCTAAAGAGTAATCAGAAACTTCTTGTTGCCCCTAAGTTGAAAGTTGAGATATAATGTATTAGAAGAAGTACTCTAAGGATACATTTGTTCTAATAAACTAAATGTGCCTGGGGCTATTAGTCTGAGTCTGGGTCTGCACTGAAGCCAATCACTCCAACCACCGTACCAATCATAACAGCCTCTATACATAGAATGTTATTCCCCTAAATAGACTGCTAACCCTTGAATTTTCTGTAAGTCCTGCCCTACTCTAACATCTGAAAGGTGGCCAGAAATTGTTTGTAAGGTTGCTATCTGGCCTGACCAATAAATATGTCAGGGACCATTTTGGCAGTATTGCGGTGTAGGTGAAGTGAGTTGAAAAATGGGTATAAATTTCATCATATTCTTTTCTATATAAATTTAATGCTTTTTCAAGATTAGATTTCTCCTATTTTTTCTAACTCTCCCCTCTTTCCACACAGAATGCTTCTTGTTTTCTTCTTCAATATTTAGTTATTCCCTCCAGTTTTATTCCATATTTCTTGACTCCTTTATCTTCAATTTAAATCTCAAACAAGTGCAAGAAGCTTGAAATTTTAATAAAAGCTTCCTTAATAAGCAGGAAAGACTGTTTTTGCCACTGACCTAGAAAACATTGCCTGGAATTATGCTTTAGTTGTGATATCTTAGCTTATAGAAGTTTTCAGAAGCAAAAGATGTCCAAAGCATAACTAGCAATATTTAATTATTAGGACAGCACTGTAACGTATTGTATGCCCTATGTTTCATCTTACATTGGGAACCAATAACAACTGGACATTTACCAGACCCGTTCCTTAAATTTATGTAGTGTTTGAGGGATTTCTTAAATGAAGTGTCAAAAATAGTCCAAATATTGCAATAAAAGTAAATAATGTGGTACAGATAATATTCATTTGTTATATTGACGAGGGTATTTGCGCATTTATGGCAATCCGAAAGAAACCATATTTTATGTATATCCACAGTGGAACCTTGGTCCCACTATAGCACATGGGATCTTTGCCGTTAGCTTCTGGGAGGAGGAAGGGGGCAAGATTTTTATGAAATATTCATTGTCTTCCTTACTAGTGGAAAAGGACGTATACCCAATTGATTTTTAGCTATATCTTAAAGTGTAATGAACAGAAAATTCATAGAACTGCAGATCTGATTGCAGGAAGAAGTCATTAGATGCTGTATGTACTTCTAAAACCACATGCAAAATACATGATGCTGGCCATTATGAATCTATATAAGCACTCTCTATAAAAACTCTTGCATATTGGAATGTAATAACCCAGACAGAACATGGAATCACTGTCCTCAGAGTATTTCAAAATACAACTGGATAAGGCCCTCAGCAAGGCAGTCTAACTTTGAACTTAGCCTTGCTTTGAGCAGGACCTCCAGAGGTCTTTTCCAACCTTTTAAATTTGCATTTATTTGTTTATTTATTTATTATTATTATTCTACTTCTGACATAGGCCATGTCCAGATTTAATAAAACACAGATATTGAATTATCTTCCATTCTTTTAAAAACTTAGTTTCTTTTCTGAACTTTTAAAAATTAATCCCAGCCACAAGACTCTTAGACCAGGAGAACCAAAAATCAAACCAAGACAGCTTTAGTGGAGGCATTCAAATGTATCCCTCATCTCTTCTGAATAAGTTATATTTCTTTTGAGATCTCATGTGCTGTTAACTATCTCCACAGATGCTGAGCAATTTGCTGGTATGTGGCCAGAGCAGAATCATGCTGTTCTTGCAGGCAAAAAATATTCTTACACGAGGCAAATGTAGACATGACTTATGAAAGTAAGAGAATGTTGTTGGCTCACATTTCTAGAAATATACATCTAAAAATTAACAGAAGTTAAAAAATAAAGAAATTAAGGAAGTTTTCATGTAAGACATTTTCTTTTATCATTGGCAGTGCTCCACTGGCAGAGGTGCATTTTGCCTAGGGTGAAATTTGTTTTTTTTGTTTACAATAATTAAGGGCACAGCCCAGAATGAGGTGAAAGCAGTGGGAGAATGAACACTGTACTAAAGGCAAACATCTTAGACAAGAGATTTCCAAGTGCTGTTCTGGAAATCTAGAAACTCCACTCTTTAACTATATGGCTTGGAACTGCTATCCCATTTCTTAACCTTGTTTGGTGTATCTTGTACTTTGCGAGCAATACTCAACTTCCAGAACTTCAGTTTTTGTAAAAAAAAAAAAATCCCAGTGTGATATCTGACAAGCTTCTTAATCTTTTTGAACCAAGAAAAAAGGTTATCCTGTGAAGTAATTTCTCCTGTGAAAATAGGAAATCAGCTGAGAAAGCACTTTAAATGACCTTACAGTAGTGAGCTGCTACATCACATTGCTGGAGATTTCTGTACATTAAAAGGTTTCCTTGGCATGTAGAGACCAGTGATGTACACCAGAAGATGAAGGACTACAAGCCACAGGGATATCACTGGGATAGAAGTAGTCATGAGAAAGCTATATTTGGATAATTTGGAAGGATAAAGAAAAAGACAGAAAGTTGGACTAGATAAGTCACTGTTGCAAACCAACCTGACAATTTTTAGCATGCTCTACTTTGGGTAAGCATGGCTTCATAAATTTCTTGTGCAATCATCTGGAGTAACGTCACGTCTTGTGTTAGGAGGTCTTTTGTTGCATGACAAAGAAGGAGTTTAGCTGACATGGGAAAGTGTGTCAGCAGCAGAAGCTTCTCTATTCTCTGACCAACAGCATCTGGATAGTGGAGCAGCAAGGTGTATATGTCACTGTGCTACATCTATGAGGGAGATGATAGATCCAGATTTACAATTTGTGGGGGTGTGTGAGGAGTGGGTGGGAAGAAAGTAGGCACTCTTAATGTCTTGGCAAATGATTTTTCATAAGATATTACAATCCAGAACAGAGATTGCTTAATACTAGATACAGTAATTTTATTATTATCATTATCTACTATGCAGGTTTGATATGAATCTTAATAGTTCTTAATTGAAAAAACTACTTAGGGATCCTTGAATAATAGCTTCTGTGGAAATACACATAATTAGTCATAGATACATTCAATTAAAATAACTATCACTGGTGTCTGAGTTGCAGCAGTAGCAACAAGCCCTGAGCAGAGACTGTGGCTTGTACTGACGTAGCCTGTCTCCCTTTAGCAGACATGGTGTCAGGAGCCACCAGATCTCACTCAATAACGGGTCCAGTGAAAAAGGTGTAAATGATTACAGAGATAGGAAGTGACGCATCTGAAAAAGATCTGCAGGTGAGCTGCCACATTAGACCCAAAGACCAAGCAGGGTAAAGAAGAGAGTATCACACTCAAAGAAGCATAAATAAGAAAACACTCTAAGTCTCCAAGGCTGGGAACCTAAAGAAAACATAAGCAATGTTTTCTTTTCATGTTTTCTCAAGTTTTATTATTTTTATTTGTTTTATTTCATGGAGAATAACATTTTGTCTCGAAATAACCTCTCACACTAGGTTCTTTTAGAGATGGGAAAGGCTAGCTCCTTTCACTGTAAACTAATGCTTTCTGTGGCCTGTAAAGAGAGGTTCTGTAAAAACACAACAAATTAGACCATTTTTAATTCATTCCAATTCTTACCACTTGCATTTACAAGTCATCCCTCATAGATGATCTACTGAAGTATCTACACTGTCCAAAACAAACTTTCCCAGTTCCAGACAACTGTAAATACCCACTGGAAAAAAGAGCAGATATTTTAAAAACATTAATGCCAAGTTACATCACAGAAAATTTAGATAAAAGCCCATTAGTTCTAGACTAAACATATGCCAGCTATATTTTAAACTCTAAATTCATGTCAGCAAGTAGAAATGGAGTGGACACTAATTATATGAGGTATTCATTACCCATAACATTGCAGACTACACACATTCTGCTGGGCAAGCTGAAGGCATCTACAGTCTAATACCTAACTCCAAAAAAACCTGTTTGAAATTAGAGTATATATCATAGGTACATACCTGGAAGAAGGATGTTAGGAAAGGAGACAATTCACCCAAATAATGGTTTGGACAAGACAAGACTATTATTTGATTTCTGCTGTATTCTGCTTTCTTCCATGTGAAAATATGGGTGTATTCATTAATACATAAAATTTTGGTATAAGATTGGATTTCACTGTGATGCTGGCACATAATTAGAAGCTCGTCATTAATGATTTAAGAGCTGCTGCCATGTTATTAGCATTTAGAAATAAAACTACTGCAAATGACTTTTTGTCTATATTTTACCAGGGTTATTGCTAACAGTAGCCACATTATTGACGATCTACAAGAAAAACAGCAGGTCTTCCTTCTACAAGGTGAGGTTCATAAAACTCACAGTACATGGATATTTCTTACACGGAAAAAATGAAAGGCACTGGTGAGAATGGGAGAAAGAGGAAACAGGGCTCCATAGGTTAGAGATGTGATGTGACATTGATGTAACGGGTACAATTAATAGCAGTAATTCAAATGAAAAATCTGAGTAAGGAAGTCCCAGAAAGAGAAAAAAATAAACAAAAGAAAAAAAAAAGAAAAGAAAAAGAAAGAAAAGAAAAAAAAACAACAAAACAGCAAGTGCTATAAAACCAGATAATAAAACCCACCCTACTTAGTACTGTCCAAATCCTTACAGATAAGTGTTTAGTTTCACCTGGGAACACAGTATTTTATTTCACTTCTAGACCTTATTGATTACTTATTTATCCATACAGATAAAGATTCAGCCTGGGAAAGAAAAGGGCTGGGGGAAACCTATCCATGTGTATAAACAGTTGATAGGAAGGAATGAAAAAAGAGGGAGAGAGGAGGTTTTTCCCAGTAGTGCCCATTGGCAGAACAAGGTAAAATTAAGATATATTAAAAAACATTACATTTCATAGAAACATAGATTCATAGAATAGTTAGGGTTGGAAAGGACCTCAAGATCATCTAGTCCCAACCCCCCTGCCATGGGCAGGGACACCTCACACTAAATCAACCCACACAAGGCTTCATCCAACCTGGCCTTGAACACTGCCAGGGATGGAGCATTCACAACCTCCCTGGGCAACCCATTCCACTGTCTCACCACCCTAACAGGAAAGAATTTCCTCCTTATATCCAATCTAAACTTCCCCTGTTTAAGTTTTAACCCATTACCCCTTGTCCCGTCTCTACAGTCCCTGACGAAGAGTCCCTCCCCACCATCCATATAGGCCTCCTTCAGATACTGGAAGGCTGCTATTAGGTCCCCACGCAGCCTTCTCTTCTCCAGGCTCAACAGCCCCAACTTCCTCAGCCTGTCTTCGTATAGGAGGTGCTCCAGTCCCCTGATCACCCTCGTGGCCCTCCTCTGGACTTGTTCCAACAGTTCCATGTCCTTTTTATGTTGAGGACACCAGAACTGCACATAATACTCCAGGTGAGGTCTCACAAGAGCAGAGTAGAGGGGCAGGACCACCTCTTTCGACCTGCTGGTCACACTCCTTTTGATGCAGCCCAGGATACGGTTGGCTTTCTGGGCTGCGAGCGCACACTGAAGCCGGCTCATGTTCATTTTCTCAACGACCAGCACCCCCAAGTCCTTCTCTGCAGGCCCGCTCTGAATCTCTTCTCTGCCCAATCTGTAGCTGTGCCTGGGATTGCTCTGACTCAGGTGTAGGACCTTGCACTTGTCATGGTTGAACTTCATAAGGTTGGCATCAGCCCACCTCACAAGCGTGTCAAGGTCCCTCTGGATGGCATCCCTTCCCTCCAGCGTATCAACCGGACCACACAGCTTGGTGTCATCTGCAAACTTGCTGAGGGTGCACTCAATCCCACTGTCCATGTCAGTGATGAAGATGTTAAACAAGACCGGTCCCAACACTGATCCCTGAGGGACACCACTCATTACCAGTCTCCAGCCAGACATCGAGCCATTGACCACAACTCTTTGTGTGCGGCCATCCAGCCAGTTCTTTATCCACCAAGTGGTCCATCCATCAAATTGATGTCTCTCCAATTTAGAGACAAGGATGTTGTGGGACAGTGTCAAACGCTTTGCACAAATCCAGGTAGATGTCATCAACTGCTTTACCTTTGTCCATCAGTTCCGTAGCCCCACCATAGAAGGCCACCAAATTGGTCAGGCAGGATTTCCCCTTAGTGAAGCCGTGCTGGCTGTCACCAAGCACTTTGTTGTTTTTCATGTGTCTTAGCATGCCTTCCAGGAGAATGTGCTCCAAGATTTTAGCAAGCACAGAAGTGAGACTGATTGGTCTGTAGTTCCCCAGGTCATCCATTTTCCCCTTCTTGAAAATGGGGGTTATATTCATCTAAATACAAGAAAACAGTTTGTTGTTTTGTTTTTACTGTGAGGGTGGTCAAACACTGTCACACAGAATTTGTGAAATATCCCTCTGTGGAGATATTCAAAACCTGACTGAACAGGGTAGAAGGCAATCTACTCTTGTTGAAACTGCCTGAGCAGGGGGTTGGACCAGATGATTTCAAGAGTTCCCTCAAACTTAAATGATTCTGTGATAGCCCCAACTACTGATAGAAGCAAAGCTTGTGAGGTAAGCTGGAAAACACCTTGAGCCCACACAACCTATATTAAACCTAAGAAAAGCAGCTGCAAAAACAATAATAGTAGGTAGTCATACTGCTGTTCGTTTAATTATCATAATTCAGTAAATAACAATATTATGCAATCTTATGATGCATAATAATAAAAGAGTAGTTAACATTCACAAAACAAAGGATTTATTAGCAGAGAAAGAAGACAACTAGCGCTAAGAAGTTTGCACTGTTCAGTCATCTGATGCAGAGCTGAGCAAATTCAATCTCATTATCACATGTTAAATTACATTGCTAAATTAGCAAGAGCATGCAGCTGAGATTTTCTGACCTTGTTACTCTTAGACATAATCTTACATCAGTCTTAAACAATCAGTGCTTCTAAAGCTGCAGTGCATTCAGCTCTTCCTCTGTGAATTTTTTGCAGTCTGGAATGCCAGCCCTGTCAAGTGGTTTTCTTTAGGTTTCAAGTGCCTGAGAAGCATGCTTCTTTAAAAGAGCAGTAACACAATACTTCCAGTTCAGGTGATGACCTACACTGTGGAATGGCCAATCCAAGCTTTATTTTCATCCCTGGCCTAGCCTATTTTGACAAGACAAAAATAAAGCAGCTGCTGTAAAAGCCTTGATCTATACGCATCTGTGGTTAAGCTAATGTAAGGGAGCAAGCTGTCTTGTTTACCACAGACCATATACAGGCAGAGGTACACACTGGAGAAACCATAGGTTTCAGTACATGAAGAAATTAAATTACAGGAGGCTGAACTGACCTTCAGCATGGTGATGAATGGCTTCCTATTTCACTCAGTGTCTGAGTTTCTGAGAAGAACAGATAACTAACGGCAGATGATCTTGCTACAAATATGGGAAGAGAGACAACTGAAGGAGAATTCACATTTGTGGAGACTTGTACTGATGTCACGCCTCAGTACAGAAGATTATGGAGTGCCAATGGGCAGAAGAAACATTTAGAAGTTGACAATGCCAACTCTTATCTCTCTGCTCTCAATTAATGTTGAGAAACAAGATTTCCCATAATGCAATTACAGAGATGACATTCCCCATTTTTAGGAATCTGGTTCCACAACACTCCAAAGTGATGGAGACACATGAAATCACAGAGGACTTTTCCTTCACGATCAGCTATATTCATAATACTGCTGGGTTGTATATGCATGTCTGTGACATTGGTTTCTGTTCTTTTTCGCCTCCCCTTCCTCTTTCATGTTAGGTTCCATAGTTTATCAACAGGAAGACATATTATTCAGTTGTTACAACAGCTGGAGGTCACTACCAACACTTTGTTGCAGTTATTTATGGATGGTCTGGCACATAGATGTCCATATATCTTCCATAATTCTTCCCTGGGTGATGTCAGGCAAGCAGGCAGGGTATGTGCAACAGTTACAAGGAACATTTCTGGGCTCTTAAATTTGTCTGACTGTTGTTACAATTGTGCCTAACTGAGTTCTGGCACACACCACACTTTCAAGAAATTGCCAGGCTGTCTGGGAATCAGTGCAAGCTTTTGAAGTTCAAAAGAGTTTAATGTGACTTGACTAGCATACCTTATGCTAGTTAGCCTCCAGTCAGACAGTGGGCAGGCTCGTGTTCATGTTACTAGTTTACCTTTTTAATAGCCACAGATAATTATTATTAATTCAGATTTCTATCTCATATGCTACCAACTTTATGTTACCTAGAACTGTTCACAGGTAGTATTGGCGGTTTCGAGAGCTTCTTATAGTACAGCATAAAAACAGCTGGATAAATGAAAAGTGTGGACAATAGAGCAGTTTCAGTCTTCAGTTTGAATCTGGTCTCCACTTTCTTGTCTGGATCCTCTTCACCAGGAGTATACTGCGTGACCCTTGTGATATCAAGGAGAATGAATGTCAGAAGAGCAGATGTGGAGCCCATCTGAAACCACAGCTCTTCATTCACTGAGTTAGGAGAGCCAAACTATGAAGGGTATCCTAGCTGGCTAGTTGTGCAGACCCCTAACAGTTGCCTCCTATAAAGCAGAATCACGTAACGTAATCCCTGAGGGACAGCACTCGTTACCAGTCTCCAGTCGGACATCAAGCCATTGACCACAACTCTTTGTGTGCGGCCATCCAGCCAGTTCTTTATCCACCGAGTGGTCCATCCATCAAATTGATATCTCTCCAATTTAGAGAGAAGGATGTCGTGTGGGACAGTGTCAAACGCTTTGCACAAATCCAGGTAGATGACATCAACTGCTTTACCTTTGTCCATCAATTCCATAGCCCCATCATAGAAGGCCACCAAATTGGTCAGGCAGGATTTCCCCTGAGTGAAGCCATGCTGGCTGTCACCAAGCACCTTGTTGTTTTTCATATGCCTTAGCATGCTGTCCAGGAGAATGTGCTTCAAGATTTTGCCAGGCACACAGGTGAGACTGACTGGTCTGTAATTCCCCGGGTCTTCCATTTTCCCCTTCTTGAAAATGGGGGTTATATTTCCCTTTTTCCAGTCATCGGGAACTTCACCTGACTGCCATGATTTTTCAAATATGATGGCCAGTGGCTTAGCAACTTCATTCGCCAGCTCCTTCAGGACCCACAGGTGGATTCCATCAGGTCCCACGGACTTGTGCGCATTCAGATTTTGAAGATGGTCTCAAACCAGATCCTCTCCTACAGTGGGCCCAAGGTCTTCATTCTCACAGTCCCTGTGTCTACCTTCTAAGACCAGGGTGGTGCAGTCAGAGCCTTTGCCAGTGAAGACCGAGGCGAAGAAGTCATTCAGAACCTCAGCCTTCTCCAAATCCTGTGTAGCCAGTTCTCCCGAAAGCTTCCTCAGGGGGCCTATTTTGTCCCTAGTCTGTTTTTTGTTTGCTACGTACCTGTAGAATCCCTTCCTGTTATCCTTAACATCCCTGGCTAGGTTTAATTCTATCTGGGCCTTAGCCTTCCTAACCTGGTCCCTAGCTTCCCAGACAACATCCCTGTACTCTACCCAGGTCGCCTGTCCTTGCTTCCATTTTTTATAAGCCTCTTTTTTCCTTTGAATTTTCCTCAGCAGCTCCTTATCCATCCAAGGAGGTCTCCTGGCCCTTCTGCCGCACTTCCTTCTAGTTGGGATGCAGCACTCCTGAGCTTGTAGCAAGTGATCCTTGAATATCAACCAACAGTCTTGGGCCCCCCTGCCCTCCAGGGCTATATCCCATGGAACCTTACTGAGCAGGCTCCTGAAGAGGCCAAAGTCTGCTCTTTTCATGTCCAGGGCAGTGAGCTTGCTGCACGCTCTTCTCACTGTCCTGGGGATCTCAAATTCAACCATCTCGTGATCGCTGCATCCAAGGCTGCCCTGGAGTACCACATTCTCAACAAGCCCTTCCCTGTTGGTGAGCCCAAGGTCAAGCATAGCACCTCTCCTTGTCGGCTCCTCTATTACTTGCAGAAGGAAGTTGTCTTCCACACAATCGAGGAGCCTCCTGGATTGCTTGTGCCATGCAGTGCCATCGTTCCAACAGATGTCAGGGTGGTTGAAATCCCCCATGAGAACAAGGGCCTGCAAGCGTGAGGCTGTTCCGATCTGTCTGTAGAGTGCTTCATCCACAGGTTCTCCTTGATCAGGCGGCCTGTAACATATCCCCACAGTAATATCTCCCATAGCTGCTTTCCCTTTAACCCTGACCCACAAACTCTCTGTAAACTGCTCACCTGCCCCCAGACAGAGTTCCATACTCTCCAGCCTATCCCTAACATAAAGGGCAACTCCCCCTCCCCGCCTGCCAGGCCTGTCCTTTCTAAAGAGCCTGTAAACTTCCATTCCAACACTCCAGTCATAGAAGCCATCCCATCATGTTTCCGTGATGCCTATTATATCATACCCCCGTAGATGTACACACATCTCTAATTCCTCTTGTTTGTTCCCCATGCTACGGGCGTTTGTATAGAGGCATCTGAGACGAGCTCCAATTGAAGCCGGCTCATTTTTTATAACTGCTTTCCTCTACCAACATAATGATGATTTTCCTCCCACAGAAAATCCTAAACAATGAAAAATGCTATATTGGAAATGAAACCTCCTTGTGTTTCGCCAGATGATGTGTTTAAATTATGAAAAGAACAAGCTTGAAAATAAAGCTTTGAATTGAGATGTGGGAACTACCTATAGCCTGAAAACATGGAAGCATTTGAAGCTCATCATGGTCTTTGAATTGTCAAACATAAAGAAAGTGAATTCCTTAACTCTGGCCTTAGAAGTTCCTAGAGAAAGTCTGCTGCCCTGAACTCATGAATGTACATTCAAAGTATGTAAACCCCTGATTATCACATTTCTCATAAAATACTTTGAGGCTTTCAGTGTTTTAAAGCTAGAACTCCTGCTAAAGACTTACCTCTTCAGTACTCACCACAATAGCGGCAGATTCAGACAAAAGAGGATCTTAAATAGATCAGGTAGCCTCCTGACAGTTCTGAGTCAGTCTCCTCAGTCCTAGACAAGCGGTTGACTTAGCACCACTTATTCTCACTTACAGGTAAGCTCTTAGCTTTGTTGGCTGCTTAAATCCTTTATTGAGACTCTTAACTTTTTCCTCACACAGAATAGATCACTTAGGTAATGGGAGACCGTTGAAAATAAAGATACTAACACCTAATGTAACTAACCACAGTTGATGCTTTCTTTTGCTAGTGCACAAAGTATACAGATTAAAAAAAAAATAATGTGCACTCTGTACACTCTGCACACTGCCTAAGTTTCTTCCCCAGTCTAGGGTATTTCTCTCCAGATAGATCCTCTGGGATGTTGTCCACAGTTACAATTTCTTTTCTGAAGCATAACAGTCTCTTCGCTTATCTGTCTTTATTGGCTTCCTTTGAATTTGTCTAGTCCTGCAGTCAAAAACACATCAGTATGCTCTTCCTCTTCCGATCTCTTTTTGTTGTTGTCTTCCTGGGATTCTCCACTATTCTTCAGTCCATGTACAAACATAGAGTTCAATTAGGGAAATTCTCCTGTTCTAAAGTGTAGCCCACAAAAGGAAACAAACAACTATAACCTTCTCTTCATGTATGTAGATCATAGAGAAGATACATAGAGATAGTTACTTCAGTAACACTTTCTTCCAAAGACAGACTTTCAAGAGGCAAGCTCTGGTCCTTATTTGTAGCATACGTTGTAAAATTGTAGGATGCATTTGCTTCTGTCTGTAGAGACAGCTTTTTTTAAGCATTGGAATGTGATTATCTTTGCTGTGCAATTGTTAGCACAGTCCCTGGTATAATATTGGCATACGGCAACTGTTTTTACCAAAAAAAGTATTGAGAATAGTTTGGGAGTTTGCCAATACAGATGTCACTTCACAGACATAACAGCCCCCAAATTCATAAACTTCATAGATTCCTTAAATGTTCACTATGGGTTTTATTTATTTTACATTCTTCCACAGACATGGTATGGCTTTTCCAGGGGAATGTTGGATCATCACTTTGGGTTTTTCAGGAAAATAAGGGCTAAAACCCTGAGATAGTTGCACAACAGAGATCATATGCTTCAGAACTTGTTTCTGTGTCACTGCTTCTATACAGTCGTAGGCACAGATTGGTGTGTGGGGGAGAAAAGGAGAACTAATGTCCCTGAACATTATTCATGTGCTATATCAGGACACAGATTTTAGCTTTATTATTTTAAACAAGAAAAAAATGTTAAAATCTTTGATCCCAAAATTGTTTACACTGGGGTCGTCCTGTTCCTGTGTGGTCCTACTACCAGCTATGAATCCAAAATTTAGCCATACACATCCAAATATATGGTTTAGGTCTCATTCTGTATGTGAAATTATGTCCCATCTGCTTAGGTTTTGTCTAACTGAGATCTCTACAGTTTTACAGAATTAAAACCAAATCATATTATTGTTATTCAGTATCGTCTATTGTAGAATAACTTTCTGGACACTTTAAGAAAACATTATATATCTATTGTTGTGCAGAAGTACATTTGGACAGTTAATTTATTTTTCTCCTCTCCAATATTGCAGCAGCTACAGCAGAGTAGAGCAGCTTCAGTAGTCTGGAGAAAACATCATTTAATTTTGAAATGTTGGTTGGTATATTTTAACTATACCAAGGGTCATGACATATAGCCACTGTCAAATCAGGGCACAGCTGCCGAACAGGTCCCTGTACAATTGATCTACAGAATAATGTCATGCAAATAAAATCTGGAAATTTTACTGTAAAAGTTACTTTACTAAACTGCTTTTAAATTGCGGGTTGTAGATTAAAGTAACAAGCTCTTTACTTTTCTTAAGCATAATATAGAGCAGTCCATTCTCATATCAACATTTACACATTTTGTTGTTACATAAACACCTCTAGGAACACTGGATATTGATGGATATTGTTTAGAACACACATGAGTGAATGGGTTCTTATGAATAATTTATCTAAATCCTTTTCTTACGGCATAACTGTGAGCAGATTGCAGTTCTTTCAAATTTATTCAATATTCAGAACTAAAATAGCTCCTTTTAAAAAGTTGTTAGTGTTATGGACTGAATATGAATTATTTTTACAAGGTATTCATGTGTTGGATGCCTGGATCAGCAAAGGCACATGGTATTGTTCTTATTTCCCGACTGGATAAATATCCCAGCAGCTCTACCGCAAATCCTCACACATGAAAAAGTAAATTTAGATTTTAGGTTGCTTTTATAGATGTGACCTTGCATTGCCTGTTCACAAACATTTTGACCAGAAAAATTAATTTGTACTGGCTTTACGAAAAGTAAACATAAAGTGAAAAATGTGACTGACAGGAATGCATAAAAAAAGCTAATTGGATAATTGCAAAAAATATTTTTATTACCTACCTTGATCTGATTTATAATCATTAAATTGTTATTATTTGCTTTGTTTTTCCTTTTCCATAATTTATGAAATTAGGTCTGCCAACTGTCATTTCTTATTATGAGTCTTCTGTCTCCTCTGTTTATTGAAAGATCTAAACCTGTTTTTTTCTGTGCTAAATAATTACATGTCCTTTTCGTGACATTTAAAAATCAATAACGCACAATGTATAAAGGAAAAGCCAAAGCATGTATTTTTCATGGAGAGACTAATCTATAATCTGACTTTTCTGAACATGACTATTTTACAGGCACATGCAGCTAACTGAAAGGGAATCTGTACAATCATCCTTATGCATTCGCTTCTTAGTGTGCTTCTCAAGAACAAAATGTATATGGCCTATGCCTTGTTCACATTCTGAAAATAATTAACATACTACCTACAGAAAACTGCTGGGGTTCCTGGTCACCCCCTTGTCCAGATTAGTGACCTGTAAGAACACATTACAGCCCTTGTACAGCCTGACTTTAACCAAAATGAGACTGCTGTCTGCCATTGACATATTCATATGACCAGAAGATCTCCCAGCTATGTGAACTTGTAGTCTGAGACACTAATATCAGCAAACCAGGAAATGCTTATATTAGTACTTATGTAATAACATTAATATAATTATTAATACTATTACCAATGGTAATAACAGTAATAATAATATTATACAAACATCTACAGAATCATCAGATTTCATTTTTAATTCATCATAAAAATATATGTTAGGAGACAGTCACAGAATCAGTAGGGTTGGAAGTGATCTCTGGAGATCACCTAGTCCAACCCCCCATGCCAAAGCAGGTCACCTAGAGCAGGTCACTGCCTTTGACAAGAGGCTAGATAGAGTTTGAAGAAGACTCTAAAGCTATGAAGGCATTCTTGTAATATCACTGGGGATTGTGCTATTGGGTTTTTAGGGCTCTTAAGCCCTCTCTCCTTCCTTTGCCCTTGCAAATTTGCAAAAGGGGAAAAGTTTGACAGTAGACAGGAACAAAAAGAATGACATGACAAAAATCACAAAATAATTAAAGTCAGAGGTGTTAGTAGAATATAATTCTTCTCATTTGTAGTGCTTTGTACTACCTACTCATCCATAATACACTTTTAAATCTGAGGAAGCAGGAGAAATCCTCAAGACAACTATCCAGAAGGAATCCTATTTTTGTTTGACAGTTTTTTGACAGGAAGCCAATCCCACTTCAGCCTCTCTCATAAATACACAGATTTTTTTTTTTTTTTAATTTAAAGAAAATTTTCCATTTAAGGGTCTTCAAATGCTTATCAAAGAATAGGTTCATACACTGCACAATAACCTTACAGACCCTTAAAGTAGCATCACTTGACTGAAGAAATTTCTGATTGCTCTTTCAGCTTCACTTAACTAAAGTTGGGTGATTCAACTCAAAGGTTTCTAGACCTTTTCTAATAGAACTAGCCAGACCATCTGCTATTTTCTATCACATGAAGTATTCTGTATGTTTATAAATGGATGAGGTGATGATAATGAATCATAGAATCATAGAATCATAGAATAGTTATGTTAAAATTTTATAGGAAAAGCAGAAGCTTGAAAAAGGTTACAGTAGCCATTTATCCGGTATACTTTTATCACTTTGTAACAGTCTTCTGTTAACATACTGTGAGAGATGCAATGCGATGTCTGTGTTTACCAAAACTGTCTGAATTTCTGACTCCCTGTCTGTTTCCTTGGTCTACAAGTTACTGTCTGATAGGCAAGGGTAGACCAGGCTTAGTCACCTCTGAGTATAACTCATAAATATTTTTGGGTTTTGCAACATGTGGAAGCAGTCTGTTGCTAATGTTTCTATGGAAAGTCCCATACATTTGTCAAATTAACTGTGGTTTTCCTTCTAATTGTCAAATCCCTCATGAAAAAAAAGAAAAAAAGTGGTTCACATAAAATATCTCCTAGAGAAAAATACTGGACAAATTGTATGAATGGGCTTTAAAGCCTTCTCCTGTGATGTATGTTTTATACATTGCCGGCAGCAAAGCATAAAAGGATATTCATATTTTATTTGTATTTTGGTTATAGCTTTTTATTCTTCAGTTCAATCAATACATAGTTTTTGTTTTCAAATAAGAAATATTCCTTCACATGGATAAGATAAACAAGACTTTTGTATTTCCTTTTACAACAGTGGAAGTTACTAAATTGATCATGTAAGCATTCAAATATCAGGAGGGCAATAAATTAACAGGGTTTAAAGCCAGTAGAGATACTGTATCACTTATTGTGATACTTACCTTAGGATCTCATTTCATTGAGCTTCGATGCTGTCCATGACTTGCTTATCTACTTGAAAAATATTTCTATATTTGAAATATATGCCAAATGCTTTTAGAATCTTCATTTGCCAGCCAGCTTTTACAATAATAATGATACCTAAAGCTGATATCAGACACCACTGAAAAAACAGGGCAGCAATAAAAGTTCTTATGGAATGAAATACGTAATTAAAACTTCATAGTTTAGATTTGGTTGTTCAACTATACTAATGAAAGAACAGGAGATCTCCACCAAGCCTCCTTTCCAACTGCTTAGTCACATTTCACACTTCTCTGAACCAAAGCTACTAGAATATTCTGAGGTTGGATTTTTTTAAAATAGAAATAAAATGTGTTTCATTAGGTGGAGGTAGTACAGAAGTAAGAATTCAGAATTAAAATTAGAGGTTAACTGAAGATGGGACATAATTCAGCATAAAATGCACGTTTAATCTTTGATTTCTGTATGTTTACCAGAGCAATGTCAAAAGTATGGCCAGAGCTCTTACCTGCAAATAATTATTCTAGCTAGGTGAAGTTCTTTCCCAGATTCAAGCCTGATAAATTCAGCATCTTAGTTATTCCCCAGAGGAGTATTTAGGAGGAATTATAAGTAAAATTTTCTTTTCATATTAATCCAGTTTTCCTACTAACTCACATACGGGCTCCTCAACGGAATTCTAGGTTCCCAAATCATCTTTTAGAGCTTCTTCCATAGGCAATAGTACAGTGCACAAGTCTGTCTAATACAGCATCAATTAATAGAATACTTGAGGACTTCTCCCTCCGATCTGCGATCTTGAACACTTGCCTTAAATAACAAGCATTCTTAAAATGGCTGAATATAATACTCTACAGGTAACGGACGTTAATTATTAGCCTCTTGCACTATATAGGGTTAATGATACCACCCCACATAAAAACTACAGAAAGAAGAAAGTTTAAAAAGCAAAATTTCTTGGCCCTAGCTCTCTACTCTGAAGCACATAAATGATCACTTTGATTTCCATCAATAAAATGGTACTTTTTGCTAAAATGAAGAAATACCATGCATAATCCCACGGCTTTAAATGTCATGAGCTACTCCAGGGGCAGGGAAGTCTCAGGTCAGGTCTGGTGCCATAGAGATTTTTGGCCCCCTACATATTCTTTCATACAGGTAGCCCACTTTCTCCATCCCTTTTCCCCATCTGGTTAAGATTTAGCCTTCCATTTCTCAATTTTAACAGTAGCTGATCATGTAAAAATAATCTATTAACTGTCTGACTTGAAAAATGTTCCCAATAGATGTTACTTAAAGGAAGAATTAAAAAAAAAAAAAAACAACATCAAAACTTAATGTAGAAAATTCCCGCTGAGCTAAGAATTTTGTGAGCACTCACATACTCTCAGCTATGCTGAGGATGGGCCAAAGACTATCTCAGCATACCACCACAACTGTTTAATCCTTTCTACATGGTTAAGTGAATGGCTTCTCTGATAACTTTGAAACTCTTCCCAATGTAATTATTTTAATAAAACCGACGATTCAGCCTTTGGAATTTCTTCAGCAAATCCTTTTCTGATATTATTTATTATTGCACTTACTGCATCATATAATCTCACTGACAAGTGTATCCTGATAATGTAATTAGATACTACTAAGCAATTGTGTTTATGTGATTGCTTTTTCAAGATCTCTTGCAAGTAAAATGCAAGTCTCAGAAGACTCTTTTAGTAATATGATGATGCTATTCCTTTACACACATTTCTATTTCCACTTGCAATTACTTTCTTAAAAAATCAGCAACTGAGCTACAGTTTTTCTTCACAAATGTGTGCCTCGGCCTAAATTTGTCAAAATTCCCACAAAAAAGTTCACACTATCCAAAACTGAACTGGGGGAAAAGCTTGTGTTCCCTATGTTTAGAAATAATGTGGTGACTATTTTTCACAATACCAGAAGCACAACAAATATTAGAACATAAACCAGTGTTTTACCAGAGATGTGAAGCACATTCCTTTGCCTCCCTGGCAAAATAAACCTGCAGGGCTATAAGCTCTTCTAAAACCCATGAGTCACACATTATTAGACAATTATCCTGAGATTGACTATCAAGGCTGTGCATGTGCTACACATACTTCTGTCTGAGGCTGGGTAAATACTTTTGCTTAAGCATCTATGTAATGGGATTGTTCTGAGGGTCATATCCACAGACATGCATTTTCTACTCCCTTAGTGAAGCTGAACTAGGAGATGTGGCAAAGGTAATGGCAAGTTGGTGGCAAAGCTTGGACATGCATTTGAGAATCATACGTTCACACTTTCTAAGACATGGATGGCTCTTTCTTGTGAATTTGGCTTATCTTAATTTTTAATTTCATCTACATGTCTAAATAAGTCTGGAAAGGCTCTATTATTGAAGGTCAAATAACGCAGCCACATGGGTTCTTGTCTTGTAATGGAGAGCTATTGCTTCTCACAGAGTCCAAAATAGGGTGGTTTTGTGGGTTGTTTTTTTTCTTAATCTAGTAATTTTGGAGATGAAAGAAGAGCTGTATCAAAAGAAAATGTAATGCTTAAAAATGCTTCTAAATTACCAAAATGAAAGTCAAACATCTATCTGCATGAAAAGTACGTGGCAGAGGGGTTGGAACTAGATGATTTTAAGGACCTGTCCAACTCTGACCATTCTATCATTCTGTGATTTCCTACCTCTTTATGGCTTAGAGTTCCCTCAAAGATTTTGTGGTTGAAAAGACATTACCTTGAGACTGGCCTAGGGCTCTGTTTATAGGCAAAGAAGATCAACCATGAATCCATAAAAAGAGGATTAGAATTAGCCTGGTCAATTGAAAAAAAATATCCGATAAGTCATGCACTGGCAAAACCAATGGGACCTTGTGAATGTGAACAGCAATGCATAAATAGCAACTGTATACTCAACATTTGCAGAGCTATTCTGTCCTTCAAAAAGTACATAAAACAGACCAAAAAACATATAAACCTTAAAACTATTAAGTAGCAAGTAAATGAATATTCTTAGCTGTCCTGGGTTCAGCTGTTATTTTTCTCCTTCCTAGTAGCTGGTGCAGTGCTGTGCTTCAGTCTGAGAACAGTGTTGATCACACACCGATGTTTTGAGTTGTTGCTAAGTAATGTTTAATCCAATCAAGGACTTTTCAGTCTCATGCTCTGCCAGGGAGGAGGGGAAACCAGGAGGAAGCAGAGACAGGACACCTGAGTCAGACTAGCCAAAGTGGTATTCCATACCACAGCACGTCATGCCCAGTATATAAACTGAGGGCAGGTACCCGCAAGGCCCAGATCACTGCTTGGGTTGGGCTGGGTATCAGTCAGCGGGTGGTGGGCGGTTGTATTCTCTCCCCTTGTTACTTCCTTTACCATTATTATCATTGGTGGCAGCAGTAGTGGTTTTGTGTTATACCTTAATTACTGGACTATTCTTGCCTCAGCCTGTGGGAGCTACATTCTTTCTGTTCTTCCCATCCTGCCTGGAAGTGGTGGGGAGGGAGGGGTAAGCAAGTGGTTGCATGGTTCTCAGTTACTGGCTGGGCTTAAGCCATGACATTAGCCATGAATATTCCAAAGAATATCCAAAGATGCATCCAAAGAATGTCTGGTATTATACAGTTTGAAAAATATTCTTCTGTCAGAAGGCTAGGTATGAAAAGATGTTCCTTGGATAAGTAAGGTTATTAGACTTCCTTTCTAATCAAATAATTTCTAAAAGACAATGTCAAGATTACATCAGCAGTCCATCACAACTGCTTGGTCTGTCTAATTCCATACTGTTATGGAATTTAACTGGAACGTCATAATCCACAGGAAGCAGAGGAGCCTCCATCAAACTCCATCAGAGAATATCTGCAATAATGATAACATTAATTCATAGCATAGAATGGATTTGGTACTCTTTAAAAAGAACAAACTATTCTAGGACAGATTCAACAGTTATTGCAAATGCCTGGGAAATGCATTAATATACACTGCTATTAGAAACATGTCTTATGTTTTTATTACTATAACTCCACACATAACCCAATCTCGAAAACAGTGTATCAAAAGCCTAATGAAAGTGGCAACAAAAGTGTATCTTTTGTGTATCTTCAATGCAAATGGATCTGGGAGCACAGTGTTAAGTTACCTGTCTAAAACACATGCTCTACTGTTTTCAGCTATCTACTTCTTGTCTTCCCTTAATCATGGAAAGTGCTTCCTGTAGTATTCTAACTTTTCTGAGTCAGTGTGAAAATGCTTATAGGCACTAGCAAATCTTTTCTCGGTACAATTAAATGCTTGAGATAGCAAAACATTAAACAGGAGATTAATCACAAAATATACTTTCTGCTTTATCCTTTGACATAACTGCCTCATGCTTAACAACTGACAATGGTGATTATGTGTGCTGGTAATTCAGATCTTAATGGAGCTCCCTGCCAAGCCACCCACAGCAGGAGCTGGCACAAGGCCTATGTTGTGCATGGATCAGAAATGGTATGTATATGGAATCAAGTAGTTTTTGTGGTGGGAATGACAGCTGCTCAGTGTTAGCTGAAGGTGTGGAGAAGAAAGGACTACTTTGCTCTGCCTGACCCACTTGTGGCAAAACTTATACCGGTCATAAATGTGTACCATACCACTAAAGCAAATTAAACTGTGCCTATTTGTGCCCTGGCTATAATTTGGCCTTTAGCTTCAATCTCATTAATAGAGTAACACAGCTGAGAGCCAGTCATTCCTAACCATATATATATTTTGCTACTGTCTTGCTAATGTAGACTTTGAATTTCTGCCAAAATGCCTTTACCAAATTTAATTGAATAAATATTGGAATGAATTTGAGCTTGAATCATAAATTCATTTCTGGGGGAGCATCTTCCAGTACCAGATTTCCTTTGCAGGTGATCTTTCCTCACAGGTGACAGGGAGCCACTCATTCTTGAATCTACTGATGGGCAGAAGCCATCTTTGTGGTCAGCTTCTATTTCTTTTCTCAATTCATGAAAACCTGTTGTCTTTGCTGGCATATTTATTGCTGCTCTTGTAGATATACAAACTATACGAAGCATAACCTGACCACAGATGGTATAAAGCTCACTTTAATCAATCTCTTGCTGTGTTCCTGGAATCAGAACTGGCCTGGCCCCAACTTCATAAGCTTGTTATGTCAATGCCCAGACTGTACAAAACATCAGTTGCATGGGGCACTAATCTGTTTATTTTTGTCCAATGAGCTATAGACTGTTTTCACAATGTAGCTTTCACACGAGAAAATATTCGTTTGCTGTTCACTGATACTTTGCTATTTCAAGGGCCACTAATTCATCCAGCCTGAGTGATTCCAGGGTGTTTATAGCACTCATTTCCTAGCAGGTAAGCAGATAATATAGAAAGCTTAAATCTTTAAAAACCTGGTTTAGGTTCATTGTGTGAAAATGTTTTGCCTAGAGATAAATATGAAAGCAGTGGGGATTGGCCTGATAAAAAAACTGCATGAGGGACATGCAGGGGTAGTGTCTGCCATCGTCTGGCACCCAACGGCAGGTGAGCAACAGGCCTGTTAGTCAGAGTACTGTGGGTATGAGCCAGAAGAGCAGCTCCTGTAGAGGTCCCTTCTGACCTGCTTATGAAAGCACAGCTAATAACAAAAAGACACAACCAAAATTCATCATTCAGTTTTAAGCCCTCCAATTATTTTCTGTCTCTTGGCAATAGCAACAACCGTGCATTAATAAGTAGGTTTAAAATATGACAAAGTTTTTTCTGCACAAGAGATGGAAATCTTCTGCTAACTTCATTTTAAAACTGAGCTAGATTTTCAAGACAAAAATGAGGATGTAGCACTAGGGACTGCAATGTGAGAGGCAGAAAACACTTTTTCAGGGCATTGATTTGATTTTTTTAAGGAGTTGGTTCCTGTTTCTCCAAGATCTGGAAATTAAAGTAAATCATGGAGAAAATGGGGTAGTGAGTAGAGACTGAAACAGACAATGAAGTGCAAGCCTTAAATGAATGCATCACATTCTTCTGGAAGCCATCCTGTGCTTGTACAACTTACTATATAGATGATATCCCTTTCTTGCAGACACACCTTTGGATGGACAGAAATTTCTATGTACATAATATGATACACTAAAAGAGAAAATAATGCTTATGAAAAACATTTAAACATACAAGAACACAAAATCAGGTAAAAAAAAGTCAACAGAAATAGTGCTCTGCTTAATTTCTAAAAACTGTCAATATATGTTAGCAGATTGCATGGTAAGGCATATATTCAATTTGTAAAATTACTATAGAATATTAGAATTTTGTATGAATTTTACTAGATTTTTATTCAAGTCAAATCCCCATTAGTTTCAATTAGATTCCGATTTTGACCATACAATCTTGTCAGAATAATGTAATTGATAAGGTCTGAGAAAAAGATGTTTAAATATAAAAAGCTTTTGGAGATATAAAAAAGTCATTTGCACAAAAAGGGAGAAAATACAGCACTGTTGGAACAACATCTTCCTCATCACAACTCTCACAAAGTTAGTTCAATACAGTTTTCCTAAATGTAATTTCTTTGGCATAATCCTGCAAGATGCTGAATGCTCATAACACTCTTGACATAATGTTTTTTATAATTTCTTTCTTAATTTCACCATCTGTATGATATGGCTGATAGGATACAACTTTTGTGAAGTACTCAAGTCATCCTTGGATGTAAAGCAGCTTGAAATACAGTCATATGTAGGTCATCTAATTGAACCTGCTACTTTAACACAGGAGATCATCAGTGTTGCATTAGGTCAGTAATGGCTTTGCCTACCGGAGCCTTGACAAGTTCCAGGGAAGGACATTTCATCACCTGTTCTGGTGCTGCATTACTCCTCACCGAATTTTTTACTTAATATCCAACCTCAGTATTCCAAGCCTCAGTCTGTGGCAGGACAGTCATCCTGCTTGATCCTAGGAAAATAATGGAAGAAGTCCTTTTAGTACACATTCCTGGGGACACAAGGGAGAAGGTAAGTGAAAAAGTCATCATTGATTTACCAAAGCTAAATTGTGTCTGACCAACTTGATTGTCTCCTATGATAAAACAAAAAGGTCTGTGAACAAGATGTGAACAATGAATATTATTTACCTTGGCTTTAGCACAGTTTTTAATACTAGCTTCCATATATTCTTGTATCCAAATTAGTTCATTACAATCTGGATGGACAAAAAGATGGATGGAGTTTAGTAGGCTCAGACGGTAGCAGGTTGTGCCCTACCTGGAGGCAGGTAAAAAGGGTAAAAACGCAGGGGTCTTCTCTGGGACCTGAACTGTTTAACTCCTTTATCTTGAAGAGATGACTGAGTGCAGTCTCTTCAGTTCTACAGATCACACTAAAATGTAGGGAACAGCTGACATGGCTGAGAGCAGTACTACCGTCCAAAGTGTCCTGGAAAGGCTGAATGAATGAGCCAACAGGAATCCTATGAAATTCCACAAGGAAAAATGCCAAGTCCTGCATCTTGGAAAGAAAAATCCCTGGAAACAATATAGACTGGGGAAAGCCTGGCTGTGGGCAGGTCTGCTGAAAAAAACTGGGGGTCTTCATAGACAGAAGGCTGACCATGAGCAAGCAGCATATCCTGGCAGCAAAGAAGGCCAGCTGCATCCTGGGTAGAATGAACAGCAGCATAGCAAACAGATCAGGGGAAGTCCCACTCTACTCAGAACTCAGGAGACCACATCTGTAATACTCCATCTAGCTTTGGGCCCCCAAGAATAAAAAGAAAATCTGAACAACTGAATGCAATTCAGAAGAGAGTCACCATCATGACTGGGGCTGGATCACTTGTCTTATCAGGGAAGGCTGAGGAAGCTAGACTTGTTCACCCTAGAGAAAGGCAGACTTCAAAAAAACCTAATGGCAACCTAGCAGTATCAATAGCAAGGTCATCAAGAAAGCTGGTGAGGGACTTTTTACAAGGGTATGTAATGATAGAATAAGGGAGAATGGCTTTAAAGAGACAGAGAGTAGATTTAGATTAGGAAGAAGTGTTAGGAAGAAATTCTTTACTGTGAGGGTGGTGAGACACTGGAACAGGTTGCCCAGATATGGGATGCGGCTGCCCCATCCCTGGAAGTGTTCAAGGAAAGGTTGGATAAGGCTTTGAGCAACCTGGTTTAGTGGAAGGTGTTCCTGCCCATGGCAGGGAGGTTGGAATTAGATTACCTTTAATGTCCCTTTCAACACTAACCATTCTATGATTCTAAGAAGATTTTATCAGGCTTTTCAGTGTGGTACATAGTGGGCTTTATGGGATGCATAAACTGAAGCAAGAGATGTTCAGATTGGATATAAACATGAACTTTTATACAATGAGGACACTCAAACGAAGGAACAGGTTGGCCAGGGAGGTTGTACAGTTCCTGTCCTTGAAGGTTTTTAGACCAGACTGTGTGGAGGCATGAGGAAACTGGTCTGACCTCACAATCAACTATGCTTTGAGTTGGAGGTTGCACTAGAGACCTCCTGAGTTCCTTTCCATCCTAAATTATCCTATTGCCACTTTATGAAACATTTGCTGAGAAGACATTTGCTCCATCATGTTTGTAACTACCCTGCAGGTATTTCACTGTCCCCTAGTCTTCTCTCTGACAGTCCAAAGAGGCTCCCTTAACCTCTTCATATAGGCTGTATGCTCTGAACATCTTGGTAGACACCTTTGAAAGTGTTTAAGATGCATTGAAGGAGGGGGGCATCATTCCACTCCAACACACACAGTCAGTTGTAAGTGCCTATAATAAATGCTTGGAGCGATGTAGAGATATTTCAGCTGCTCTAGCCAATGAGCCAGCTTCATTTGGAGCTCAGCTCAGATGCTTCTATATAAATGCCTGTAGCATGGGGAACAAACAAGAGGAATTAGAGATGTGTGCACGTCTACAGGGATATGATTTCATTGCTATGATAGAAACATGGCAGGATGGCTCCTGTGACTGGAGTGTTGGAATGGAACGTTACAGGCTCTTTAGAAAAGACAGGCCCAGCAGACAGGAAGGTGGAGTTGCTGTTTATGTCAGTGATAGGCTGGAGAGTATGGAACTCTGTCTGGGGACAGGTGAGTAGTTTACAGAGAGTTTGTGGGTCAGGGTGAAAGGGAGAACCGCAATGGGAGACATTACTGTGGGGATCTGTTACAGATCGCCTGATCAAGAGGACTCTGTGGATGAAGCACTCTACAGACAGATCGGAACAGCCTCACGCTCACAGGCCCTTGGCCTCACGGGGGACTAAAACCACACTGATATCTGTTAGAACGACAGTACAACCAAGTACAAGCAATCCAGGAGGTTCCTCAATTGTGTGGAAGACAACTTCCCTCTGCAAGTAATAGAGCAGCTGACAAGGAGAGGTGCCATGCCTGACCTCGTGCTCACCAACAGGGAAGGGCTGGTTGGAAATGTGACGCTCCAGGGCAGCCTTGGTTGGAGCAATCATGAGACGGTCGAGTTTGAGATCCTCAGGAGAGTGAAAAGAGCTGCAGCAAGGTCACTGCCCTGGACTTGAAAAGAGCAGACTTTGGCCTCTTCAGGAGCCTGCTTAGTAAGGTTCCATGGGATATAGCCCTGGAGGGCAGGGGGGCCCAAGACTGTTGGTTGATATTCAAGGATCACCTGCTACAAGCTTAGGAGTGTTGCTTCCCAGCTAGAAGGAAGTGCAGCAGGAACGGCAGGAGATCTCCTTGGATGGATAAGGAGCTGCTGAGGAAAATTCAAAGGAAAAAAGAGGCTCATAAAAGGTGGAAGCAAGGACAGGTGGACTGGAAAGAATACAGGGATGTTGTCTGGGAAGCTAGGGACCAGGTTAGGAGGCCCAGTTACAATTAAACTTGGCTAGAGATGTTAAAGATAACAGGAAAGGATTCTATAATTACATTACAAATAAAAGACAGACTAGGGATAGTATAGGTCACCTCCGGAAGCTATAGGGAGAACTGGCTACACAGGATTTGGAGAAGGCTGAGGTCCTTCATGACTTCTTTGCCCCAGTCTTCACCGGCAAACTCTGACCACACAACCCAAGCCTTAGAAGGCAGACGCAGGGACTGTGAGAATGAAGACCTTGGGCCCACTGTAGGAGAGGGTCTGGTTCGAGACCATCTTAAAAATCTGAATGTGCAAAAGTCCATTGGACCTGGTGAAATCCATCCGTGGGTCCTGAAGGAGCTGGCGAATGAAGTTGCTAAGCGACTGCCCATCATATTTGAAAAATCATGGCAGTAAAGTGAAGTTCCCGATGACTGGAAAAAGGGAAATATAACCCCCATTTTCAAGAAGGGGAAAATGGATGACCCGGGGAACTACAGACCAATCAGTCTCACTTCTGTGCTTGGTAAAATCTTGGAGCACATTCTCCTGGAAGGCATACTAAGGCATATGAAAAACAACAAGGTGATTGGTGACAGCCAGCATGGCTTCACTAAGAGGAAATCCTGCCTGACCAATTTGGTGGCCTTCTATGATGGGGCTACGGAACTGATGGACAGGGGTAGAGCAGTGGATGTCATCTACCTGGACTTGTGCAAAGCGTTTGACACTGTCCCACACGACATCCTTGTCTCTAAATTGGAGAGATATCAATTTGATGGATGGACCACTCGGTGGATAAAGAACTGGCTGGATGGCCACACACAAAGAGTTGTGGTCAATGGCTCAATATCCGGCTGGAGACTGGTAACGAGTGGTGTCCCTCAGGTATTGGTGTTGGGACCGGTCTTGTTTAACATCTTCGTTGCTGACATGGACAGTGGGATTGAGTGCACCCTCAGCGGGTTTGCGATGACACCAAGCTGTGTGGTTCGGTTGATATGCTGGAGGGAAGGAATGCCATCCAGAGGGAGCTTGAGATGCTTTTAAGTTGGGCTGATGCCAACCTCATGAAGTTCAACCATGACAAGTGCAAGGTCCTACACCTGGGTGGGAGCAATCCCAGGCACAGCTACAGGTTGGGCAGAGAAGATATTAGGAGCATTCCTGCAGAGAAGGACTTGGGGGTGCTGGTCGATGAGAAAATGAACATGAGCCAGCAGTGTGAGCTTGTAGCCCAGAAAGCCAACCATATCTTGGGCTGCATCAAAAGGAGCGTGACCAGCAGTTCAAAGGAGGTGATCCTGCCCCTCTGGTCTGCTCTTGTGAGACCTCACCTGCAGTATTGTGTTCAGTTCTGGTGTCCTCAACATAAAAAGGACACGGAACTGTTGGAACAAGTCCAGAGGAGGGCCACGATGATGATCAGGGGGCTGGAGCACCTCCCGTATGAAGACAGGCTGAGAAAGTTGGGGCTGTTGAGCCTGGAGAAGAGAAGGCTGCGTGGGGACCTCATAGCAGCCTTCCAGTATCTGAAGGGGCACTTGTAAGGATGCTGGGGAGGGACTCTTCATCAGGGACTGTAGTGATAGGACAAGGGGTAACGGGTTAAAACTTAAACAGGGGAAGTTTTGATTGGATATAAGGAAGAAGTTCTTTACTGTAAGGGTAGTGAGCCAATGGAATGGGCTGCCAAAGGAAGTTGTGAATGACCCTGGCAGTGTTCAAGGCCAGGTTGGACAGAGCCTTGGGTGAGATGGTTTAGTGTGAGGTGTCCCTGCCCGTGGCAGGGGGTTGAAACTTGATGGTCTTAAGGTCCTTTCCAACCCTAACTATTCTATAAGTCTACAATCTTTCTTACCAGTTTTCTTTAGAAACAGAGACACCATTAGATGCAGTAAGCTATATTTACTTCCCATTTATTTTGTGTCAAATCTATGTAATTGCCTTTCACGTGTTCACCTTTGTCACAGATGTTCCGGTCCTTCGCAAGGTAATGCTCAAGCATAAATTTGCATATATATAAGTAATCAATCAAAAAACTGTGAGGTGACTCAAGTGCTTTGGACATACAGATGTGATAATTTCTCCTAGGCCCAAGACAATAAATTAAACAATTAATAATCCACTATGAATACAGAGTGTCCAGAGAGCCAAAAAGAGGGACATTTTGAAATGAAGGCTACAACAAGAAGCTGGAATTCTCTCTTTGGTTAAATTGATGGCAACATTTTACTGACTTCCATGCAGCCAGGTTTTCATCCACTTTTTCCAAAATAATAATTCTCAGAGATCACCCCCAAATTGCAAGCCTGTATTGTGTGAGAAATAAATTGATATTAATCTTGTCTGCTTCTGGGTTTGCTTTCTGATAAGCGTTATTACATGTCCGCATACTAATCTGTCAAGTTTTTCTGCTTACAAAAGGAGAGAAAATACTGTCTGCCTTGGCTGGAAAATACTGTTCATCACTTCACCCAGTAAGACATTTCTGAGCTAGTGAAACGCAAGAGGCCTTAGTGCATCTGTATTTCCCAGGTTACTCCTTTCCTCTGGAGCAGTATTTCAGGCATTGGCATTAACACCTAGCAGGAAACGTATCAGGGCTTATCTGATGTCAGATGTGACATACGGATATGATGTATATTACAAAGTAATTTCTTTTTTAAGAGAGCACAGAAATCACTTTTGGTGCATGTAGAAAAAGCTGCAACTTCAAAAAGACTCTTCATTTTCAAGGAATAGGCAGAGTAATATCTTAGTGCTGTCATAAAAATGAGTTTGTGCCCTAACTTTAGTGGCCCAATAACTTGCAACACCAATACCATTCATCACACTGTCAGAAAGAAAGAACCAAGGAGGAGGGAAATAAAACACCATATTATATTGTAGACTCAGTATTTGCAGTTGCCAAGGGAGCAGGGTACCAGCTGATTGGTGCCTAAATGTCAGATCATTAAAACCGATTCAGTTAATAACTGTCATTTTAAAAAAGACTATTTTTTAATCTGATTTTTCTGTATAGTTTTGTTTTGGTTTCTCTCCACCTATTTTAATAAGAAAGTCTTTCAGTTTGGGCTCTGTGTGAGTTCTGAGAATATTACTTCTCATTTTTGATTAATATCTTAAAATTATTATCTCTTTAAGTTAAACTTTGAGAAGATGTAATTTCTGAGCTGATTCAATATAATGAATCATGTTTCCTTTGTTCCTAAGCCATTTAGAGAAATGCAGCAGATTTAATCTGCTCTTCACTAAAAGAAATTGATGCAGTATCACATGGAATGTTCATTACAGCAGAGAAAATGGGAAGAAGTAGAGGAACCATGTGACAGGTAAGGAACTGACCAATGAAATATGAAAAAGAACTGAAATGAGATTTGTCTTCATAGAAGAAGGTTAGTGAAATTCCTAAAATGTTAGTCTTGGGTCTGATGTTATTTAAATACTTCCTTAGGGACTTGGCACGGAAGTGTCAATGTGATAATAAATTTTGTTGAAGATATAGAATTGGAAAGCACTTTAAATACAGAGTATCAAGTGTCCAGGTATTGCAAGCTAGGCCCCAAGGTATTATTAGTGTATACCGTATGCTAGTTACCTTCCATTTTATTATAAAAGCACACAAACTTCTAAATGTAAAGCTTACATCTATTTCATCAATACAGAGAGGCAGGTGCTTATGAAATCCTCATGAGTGACTAACTTAGGTGCTAAACCTTGGAAAAATATACCTTTGTGCTACAGATAAATCTTACTAATTAATCAGGTACCTAAAATGGAGGCATTATGTAGTTATCTAAACTAAATGAACTGGATTCATCCCTACGAACATATGGGTTTGACATGTGAGACCTACCAGAGTGGAATATAAAATATAGAATTAAAAACCTTAATGACGTATTAGGCAATCCAGAAATCCCGAAAGTTGGGGCTGTTCAGCCTGGAGAAGAGAAGGCTGCGTGGAGACCTCATAGCAGCCTTCCAGTATCTGAAGGGGGCCTATAGGGATGCTGGGGAGGGACTCTTTGTCAGGGACTGTAGTGACAGGACAAGGGGTAATGGGTTAAAACTTAAACAGGGGAAGTCTATATTGGATATAAGGAGGAAATTCTTTCCTGTTAGGGTGGTGAGGCACTGGAATGGGTTGTCCAGGGAGGTTGTGAGTGCTCCATCCCTGGCAGTGTTCAAGGCCAGGTTGGACAGAGCCTTGGGTGACATGGTTTAGTGTGAGGTGTCCCTGCCCATGGCAGGGGGTTGGAACTAGATGATCTTGAGGTCATTTCCAACCCTAACTGTTCTATGATTCTATGATTCTAAATGACATTGTTGAGTGAGGAATCCTCTTTAAACTACCCCATAGCAAACGAAGAAGTTTAGAAGGGAAGCATGCCATAAGTACATTTCTTTATGTAGCTTAAGCAAGAATCCTCATTGGATTTCATTTTCAAATTCACAAAGTGAAGGAAGATAAGGTATCACTTAGCACTACAAGGGTTTAGGGGTAAAAAACTTTTTCCAGCTAATTAGAGATTGGGCCAGGATGGATCCAGGTATAACAGAAGTCCTTAATATTTTTAAGGGGACTGAAAATCCTGAGGTAGATGCTTTTACACACACAGATTGACTACACAACCTGTATAAGTCAGGAAACTTAAACTTTCTTATATCAGACACTTATTCTTCTATTCACAGACATGGGTAGAGGTTTATCAAGTCTGGAAGTGACAGATAAGACTGCACTCTGTACATGTAATTTCTGTATTTTTAAGTTGCAGTTGATACTCTGTCTCACCAACTTTTTATCTTTTTCCTGCCCTCTAATGAGTTAAAAGAAAAAATGGCTGGATTTCTGCAGCAACAATAACTACTCAATATATCGTAGCATAGCTTGTCTCTCTTCTGCCACAAACAGCATATTTAATGCTATTTCTAATGTTTTTTAAAATGCTGTCAAGTAAGACTTTTCCTGTGTAAGGCTGCACACAATTAAAGGGCAAAATATTGAGGAATGTAATATTTCAGTTAGTAATGTTTTGTTTACTCACCTTCATTGATTATTTAAGCTGCAAGTGCTTTGATTAGTTTTTATACATTTCCTGTGGGTTTGAAAGATTTATTGATGATTGTTAGCTCTGTAACACTAACAAGGGCTTTGTTAATGCCTCAGTTGTTGTTAGGCTGGAAACACGTTTTACAAGGACTCCAGCAAGGACTGCTCAGCGCAATAAAGAGCAATAAAATTGGGGACTTTTTGATTGCTTGTTCATTTAGAGAAATTAAGAAATGTTCATGATTTAATGAGTCAAGACTTTACAAAATAGCACACCATGCAAAAGTTTTCAAGTTGCTTACAGCTGACAGGCTTCTCTATGCCCTGATATGCCAGGAAACACTTGTGCTTTTCTGCATGGTACTGCACTGCATAATGGGCTGTTCCTCAGGTATGTGGAGCTCTTGAATAACAAAACTCCACCTTTCCAGCACCCAGGCAAGCAACTTGGGATGGTACAAAAAACATATACTCTCTTTTTGAGCTAGTCGGGAAATCTACATAGAAAAGTACATTTAGATGCTGCCAAACCCTTCTGTGTGTGTAAATCTCTCACTGAGTCGAGTCCTCTGTGTCTCAGAGGAGTTCATTGCTTCTTTTTGCAACTCAGTCTGTACTAGTCCAACCTTGAACAGAAAACCACAACCCAGTAGGAGTCAATTAACTTAGAATTATTTAATAATTATTTAGTTTCCAACTAAAATGGAAATGGGGTTTCATAAACCCTATTAACCCCATTAACTATCCTCAATGAAAGCCTTACAGATTGGAAGGAAACAGCAAATGTCTACATGAGCCGCTCTCAAACTATAACCTTACTATAGGAAGTAATGAAAGCAAAGGAAACAAAGCACAAATGGGACCAAACGCTGCATTGCTGCCACTCTGTAAACAAGAGCTGTCTTTTGTGAGATGTCTCTAAATGATTCATTAGCCACATTGAGACAGTTCTGAATAAAATTAAGATGTCACTACGGTTCTGCCAGTTTTATATTGAAGATTTTTCAGTATTGGGTACATCTTGAGGATTTAAATACCCATTAAAATGATCTGTTTCCTCACAGAGCAAAGTAGGAAAGGTATTAAAAAACCTGCTGCCAGCTTGAATTAATGACTAGTCCAATAATGTTCATGCAACACCAGGGCAATTAAAATTATTTTTAGCATTTTAAAATTTGCATTTAAGAAAAAGCTAGCCACATTTTTCTACCATCTTTCAAACCCTTTATTTCCGTTGCAGATAAGCTATATTCCAACCCTTACTTCTTTTTTTTCCCTGGGAAATTATTATGTATTACCTTTTAGGGCTCTAAATCAGCACTGTAATGATAGAGTGAAATGGTTAGCTTATTCCGTTAAAAATATGGTGGTAGAGTCAGACTGTAAAGTTGGTTGTTAACTCTTTCCTCCTCACTTTATTATATCTATGAACATACAAGCACATCTATGAATGTGCAATTTTAAAAACTATAAAATCAAAGTTTAATCTACATATATTTAAAATAAAAATTCCAGCTAACATAAAATATAAAACTGTTTTCCAGAGAGACAGTTTTCATATGCCAAGTCAGGGGATACTTCTCTGTTCCCATGTACTTCAAATTTTTGTTACTAGCCAAAAGTTGTACTAAGATCAAGAACAGAGGTGATGGGTATCCCATAAATGCTCTCACATCACAGCATGCAATAAGCACTGACAAGAGATTTAATTTTTCCTTTAGGGTGGAAGTATATTTATCCCTATTGTGATGAGATGTTACAGGTATGATATAGGTTAAGAGATTTATTTTTTTTTCAGAGTATTTAAGGTGAGAAATATCATTATAATTACATTTTGAAGATATCAAAGGAATAGAAATTCATCATGTGCCCTTTAACTCATCTACTGCTTCGAGAATGTGTTTTAGGAAGACATTCAGTTATCAAGGTGGTATAACTAAAAAACAACTACACTTCTTGTTGAACTGTCTCAGTAGTTAATTGCCTTCAGTAACTGTCTTGTTTTGAAATATAATATAAGCATCAATTTCTAGATTTGATAAATGATCTCTTTAGATTATCTTCCTAACTTCAGGTTAGGCATTCTATAGAAAAATCTGGAAATTGTATTAAAAATATTCTCATCTGTTTATGAACTATTGAATAAATATTATTTATAATGGCAACTAGGATTAAAACTTAATATCTGATATCTTTTTATCAATAGCATAAAACTATGTAGTTCCCTGAATGGACTTTTCTTTGTATGAATATCCAGAAACATACATACAGCTTTGAAAATGTGTGCATATTGTTAAAAATAAAATAACTGAAAGAGGTAGAATTAATGTTTAAGAACACTGCTTACTTCTAAAAAATAAACAATAAAAACAAAGGAAAACCACTGCATCATATTTCACGATTACATATGTCAAAAAGGGTGATCATTTTTACTATAGCTGCTTCCCAAATAGGGAAGGTGGTTTTGGTCTGAAGCCTAAGTATCATGATTCTCTAGGGCTGTATTTTAAAATGCTCTAATGCTGTTTAATATTTCATATCCAGCATATCATATGCTTCACAGTGAAATATATATTTATTCCATTCCTACAATACTTAACACTTCTTCCATCCATCCTGCATATCTACACTGGATCAACTATGCGTTTCATTTAAATGAGAGTGTTCCATTCAGTAGGGCTACCTGAAAAATATGGATAAACTGCAAACTAGGTGCTGCCGCACTGCCACACTGTCAGTGATCTTACAATCTCACTGAGAGGAGGTTAGAGAAGGTATTGCCCTTCTAAATCCACTCACACTGTTTTCCATTAAATTTTCTCCTGCCATTGCTAATTTCCATTTGTAACACTGAAGTTCTCCTATACTAGTGTGGTGGAGGTAAAATTAAGAACCTGCTTTCAGTTGTCCCCATACAAATCAAACTGAAATCTCTCAGTAGTGTTAATTAATAAGTTCTTCCCTGATGCTGCAAACACAACCTTTGTAAAATCTCACATTGATGTAATTCTGTAACTGATTTATATGGCTAACCAGATCTAATCTAGATTAAAGTTAGAATCTACAACACAGATAATCTATTAAGAACAAATGGTTTTATCAATATACTAAATAATATACTACACAATTACTTAAGGATTGATTATACAGGATAAATGCAACATTTTTCACCTAAAAATCAAATCAGAGAAAAATTTGAGATTGTGGTAATGGTAACTAAAGCTGTATTTAATAAAACAGTTTTCCACCCCTTTGTGTTTGCACTTAAAGCTTAAAGAATCAGCATCAAATTAATGTATTGTTAAGCAACACATATTTGGGAACATCTGATATTATTTAAGCTATTTATTTTCTTTCTTTTTAGAAAGTCTACATATTATAATAAGACATTAAAAAAAGGTTATAGGTCAGATGTGGTGGGAAAACTAAAGATCTTGCCATCAGTTTGAAACAGGTTTGACATAGAGATGGCTACATCCAGGTTTTCTGTTTCAGGATAAATGTAGATGATTGTTTCTAAACCAGAATGGAAACAAATGTTTTCAGAATTCCTATCAAACATAAATTCTAAAAATATTTTCATCTTCAAAAGTCTGATTTTGGAAGCATTTATGGTGCCTAAGAGGACTTGTCGGCTCATGTAATGTACTTCATTGTCATAGATGTATTAGGCAAATTCATTTCACTTAAAGTGTTACCATCTAGGTCACTCTAGGTCACATTCTTTCTGTCCTTTATATGCTGTCTGTCTGCTTGCCAATTTTATGAAGTTGTCAATGGTTTTCTCTCCACTGTTCTCTCCATCTGTGTTTACCTTACATGCAACACTATCCCTGGGAACATGGGCTATTGCCACTGTTTCTGTGGTGATTTGACAGTCGGACCCAAGCATGCTCAGCTGTACATCCTCAGCTCAGGTCATTGACTTCTTTGCTATAGAGGGCTGTCTATTTCACTTGGCATTTTCCTAACCGTGACAGGGTCTGTTATTTATCTAATGAGGTTCAGATGACTTCAGGGGATAAAGATGTTTT